>NW_024538140.1:0-12753 GCF_016628075.1 Suillus paluster
AATAACAGGCACACGGCCGTGGGGGGGTGACATGGTGCTAATAAGTCTATTGACCCCCATAGTCTTTGTGAGTCGCCTTCCGACCTTCTGCTGTTCCTCGCAGATCATTGACTTAGAAGTTTGCAACGCAAATCTTGCAGAGAAGCAAGCTGTTGTCTGACATGGGACTCGAGTGTCTCGCAATGAAGTTTTCAACTTGTTTTCCCTCCCTCTTGCACCAGTCGAGCACTCGAAATGGCTGACATCGTCGACACAAAAGCCTCAGATGATATTCTCATTATTCCTGTATCAGTGCAATCTATTATTCTCCCAGACAAGAATCTGTCTGTCTCGTCATTCCTTCAATTCTCACTCCCATCAGCTTCAATTACCACTGCTCCGCCATTGTGCAAATACTTTAGCACTGACTCCCCACCTGAGGACAGCTTATATCTCGATTATCTCCGCACGCAGCCGCTTCCCCAGCTTGCGGTTCTGCACAAGCTCCTAGAAGGGGTGCAACATGCAATATCGGGTGGTAGCCGGTCTATTATCTATGCCCATGCCGACATCGAACAACCTTTTCCATTCTGGATTCTGACGTTTTGGCACCAAGCCTATACTCTCTTGGACGTCCAAAGCAACTGGCGACAGGCGGAAGCCTTCCTCACCAAACATCAACCTAATGAGTCCCAGCACAACCCCACACTCAAAGGACAAACAGCTGCTGATGTTCGTGAAGCTTTCGTTCGCCAGTTCGAGTGCTATGTGAAAGGACAATACCCTTTTGACACAATGATGGATGCTGGTCAGGACGTCCTCTCATACTGGACTCACTTGACGAAGATACCTGAAGGCTCCATACTTGCTGTGAGTTTCAGCCAGTCCTGACTACTCATAACTCAAGCTTTATCTCCAGTGTATCGCAGAAAAAATTTATTCAATAAAGCCCTCATCTGTGCCCGAGGAACGAACAATGTCGGTATTCACGAGGATGAATACACCAGCCAGGAACCGTCAACATGTCCGGACGTTGGTGGACATGACTCAGATTCGACAATGGCATATGTATGATCCAAAGGTCAGTGTCTTATTCAGTGGCCTGTATTGATAACTCATGCCCCTTAGAAAATGGTTGAACGACGGCATCCAGACATTTCATTCTGTGATCTTGACTCCATCATTTCCTCACCCAAACAATCAGCTGCTCGTCGAAGCCACGAAACCACTGGCAGCTATCTATCTGTGGGCACAGATGAGCAGGAAGAAATCCTTGAAGACGAAGAAGGCACTTGGCTCGATGAGACACTAGCGGCTAAACCGGCGGAGGATTCAGCCTTCGACATTGAAGCAGATGCAAACCTTCACGCACTAATTGTCACCAAGGCCTTGTCTGATGAACACGAGGAAAGTCCTATCAACGGCCTGTGTAGCACTCAAGGTGATGCTACGGAGGATGATGCTGACCTAGAAGGCATGGACAACGAGTGGGACGAATTTTGGTAGTAGCTGTAGCGAAATTTTCAAATTTTAGGTCACGTGACTGTTAATAACATGTTAATAACATGCTTGTTAATAACCCTACGCATCCTACTTGATTTTTAACATAGGTTAATAACAGTTGGATGACTTATCGTCCGTACCCTATATTAGCCCCACTCAATTCCATTTTATTTCGCCCATTTTATTTTTTCGTGAACGAGTATCTATTGCTGTGTGAACAAGCAAGTGAGTAAAAAATAAAATGATATATTTGTGTTTGTTCAACACTCGTCATCGCGGAGTTTCAACAATGCGAGTGCGGGGATGCTACTCGAAATCTCCAGGTATAATCGTCATAGGTCACGCGTCATGGCGCGTTTACGACGTCTCGGACGCCGGCCACTGAAGCACTATCAGTCTACAGCTAAACAGCTTGAGGTCCTCGCCATTGCACAACTCGCCACAGCAGAAGATGACGACGACGAACTTCTCGGCCTTGTTCTTGCAGGCCTCGCAGCAGACTATAGACGGAAATCGCGAAGCAAGAAATACGGCATGCGTGGAGAATACAACCAACCGAAGTCTAAGGACTTCTTTGATATTCTACTTGGACAGGCTAGTGAACGGCAGTTCAAAGCCTGGTTTCGGTAACGAAAATTTTCACTTATGTGTTCTACATTTTCAACAACTAACTAACAACTAATAGAATGCACAGAGAATCATTCTGGCATCTCCACAACTTGATATGTGGTGACCCGATTTTCGTTAGCACCAGCAACCGTCCTCAGCGCCCTGTTTATTACCAACTGGCTACATTCTTGTGCCAGTTTGGGTGCTGAGAGTGGCCTCAAAACTGCAGGGCGTGATGTCCATCACAGAGGGTTCAGTCTATATCTATTGTTATCGAGTTTGTCAGGCAATTCGAAATATTCGAAGTGCTCATCTAGCTTGGCTGGGAGAGCAACGGAGGCAGTTTCTCTCCGCTGAAATGGTGGGCTGGGGTTTTCCTGGGTGTATTGGCATTGCTGATGGCAGTTATATCCGACTCGAAAACAAACCAACAGAGAACGGGTTCGCATATTGGTGTCGCAAGAAGTTTTATGCAGTACGTCTCTGCACTGTTTCTTAACACTGTTGAATAGTTGAATGATCTCAAATGTTAGATTATTGTACAGGCAACTTGTGATCATCGGGCGATTTTTACATCTTACGACTTTGGATGGCCAGGCTCGGTTCAAGATAGCCAGGTGTTCAAAAATTCTCACCTGTGGAGGCACAAAGTAGACTACTTTCAACAACATGAATATATTCTTGTCGACAAAGGTACATATTCCAGATACTTATGATATGCTAATCTGAGTTTTTGTAGGCTATCCTTTGACGATGTACTCGATACATCCTTTCAACTGAATTCGATCTCACCAATGATCCGGACGAGGTGAGACGGCTGGCGAGACTGGAACAGGAAGTTATCCTCCCTCCGTATCTTTGTTGAACATGCCTTCGGTCGCTTGAAGGGTCGTTTTCCACTCCTCCGTGGTATGACAGGATTTGACTTACCAGATATCTTCCAAATGGTCGAAGCTGCAATGATCCTTCATAATGTCTTGGAGGAATTTGGTGACGACCCAACAACAATCAAGGGTTTTAATGGTATGGAGGATAAAAATGTGAATGATGTCCGAGGCGAAGGTCCAGTCCAGATGGCAGGGGTGAATGCTAATGCAGATGATTTATACTGTCTAGGTCTTCTATGACGAAAAAATCTTGTAGACTACTCTATGGACTAAGCTTTCTTCTCTGTCTCCTCTGCAGTCAGTCGCTCTGCCATTCTTTCCCCGCAAGCTCATATCAGAGGGTTAGGATGATTCAAAAATTCACTAGCCTGTTGCCACTCCTCTTGTTGTGCCTTTCTTTGTGCCTCTTCTCGCTTCGCCCGAATATCAGCCTGACGTTGCTCATACTCCTCCTGTTCGCGTTTCTCACGCTTTAATGTGACCTCCATGTTGAGTTTTGCAACCTGCAAATTTGTTTCATCGACTTTCTCCTGACGTTTATGGTGTTCGCCCATAGTACCCATCATTTCACGAAGGAGTCCAGTGGTATTCGGAAAAGTCGTTTGCCTCGAGTGATATCGACTTACGTACACGTTTTTTCAGTGGAGTTTCATCGTCAGGAGATAGAGACACTGGAGTTGATATCATGGCTGCGAACTACCATGCTATCATTCCGAGCACTGCTAAAATATCAGAGTGTATCTTAGAATAAATGACTATTACTCACACGGCATCAATGGTTTTGAAAAGTTCACTAGCTTCGAACTCGTCAAGGACTTTCTTTGATATTTTCTTCTTAGATGTATGTTTCCGCTTTGTCCCATCAAGTGCAATATCATCCTCAACACTCTCGCCTTCAACCTCATCTCCGTCATCATCTTCATCCCCGTCACCTCCACCAGTGTGCTCCTGCCGCTCCCACACAGCCTTATACTTTGGACAAGCTTGGTTGTGCCAAAAGTTACGGATTTGTGCGTGATCGAGACAGCCCTTCATCAAGACACATGCAATCTACACTCGTATATGTAAGTGAGAACATACTAACACAAAAAATCAGGCTCACATATGTAAACGTTGTTGTCTGCGTGAGCTTGAATGTCGGCCAAACCTCTGGAGAGGTAATGTACTTCACAGCCTTCAGTTTATCTTCGTCAGAAAATACTCTCGCTTCCAGCTTCACAGGTGTCCCGGCAACTTTTGCAGGTGTAGCTCCGAGTCCATTGGCTTCAAGCTTTAGATCAGCCTGGCTTAGCTGGCTCTCTGCGAGCTTCGAGATCTCGTCATCTGAATTTCCTGAGGTACGTCTATTTCCTTCACCCGATTTGCTTCCCGTGCCTCTGACTACCTTTGGTTTTGGGACGGGGAGGGACTTGGGGAGGGACTCGGGGACACTCTTTGAGGCTCTCGGCTTCGGAGTCACTCGTGTCCGTCCACGTCGTGCAGGAATTTTCACAGGTGTCCGTGCAGTGCTCTCAGCTGCAGGAAAGTCCCAATGAGGTTGGTGGCTCGGTGTGGTTTGAATTTGCAATGGAACAATGTTGTAGCCATCCGGGCGCATTTTTCGAGGGGACCGACGAAGACCAGAGGCTGGATCAATGTAGAAATGAGGTTGGCGAGCAGGTGTGCTGGGGCAGGGAATCTGGTGAGTGTTGGCATGCTGGATGAGATTCCCGGTGTCATACTGATTGAAGGACGAGGGCATCAGATCAGGGGGAAGCTGTGCATGTTCGTTGTGCATAGTAGGCGCTTGCTCGAATACATCCGGTACTTGCGGGTATGTGTTTTCGGTGGGGAATGTCCACTGGAATACATCATCCATGACTGTCAGTGTTGAACTTCGAGCCTTGGGGCTGCGTCGTTCGATGTGCTGCCTCGGCATATCTTAATCTCAGCGAGTGCTGCTGTGCCATCAGAAATAAAATAAAATGCTCGACCTCAATTACAACACATTTTATTTCTCTCAAGTTCGCACAGCCTGTCACTTGTAAATTGCTTGTAGAAAATAAAATGGGCGAAATAAAATGGAATTGAGTGGGGCTATTGGTTACCACTCACTCGTGCAGTCCCACATTTTGTGCATCCTCCAAAACTACACTTTTCCTACTACAAATCTTCAAACTACTATGTCCATTTGAAATAATAATACACAAGAACATCTTACGAGCTTAGACGGATGCATTCGGACAAGAAACAAGAGAGATAAATGTTTGGTTGTGACAAAGGCTTTTGTCACTTCCATTGTCACTGCCGTCTGATGCCGTAGCGGAGTTTCAACTCAGACGCGTTGGTGGCAACGCGTCTGGACGCGTCTACTAAGGCTACTGTGTCGTTATATTGCATTATCTTATGATAGTTACAAGACACTTTCAATGCATTTTCAATGATAAACTAAGTAATGCATTTCGCCTCCTCACCTAAAATGAATTACTTCAGACCTAATGCATTTCAAAATGCTCCTTCTGGGACTGCACACTGCCAGCAGTTATGAATAGATGATGGTGCCTGCTTTCTTCCCGAGTACTATATAGTCAGCTTCACTATGCTTCTAATTGATGCTTTCCCCCACCATGTCTGCATGCTTTTCAGTCCCTCGGCTATCCATGTACTGGCCCCTGCCAAAATAGAAATGCACTTCATTGCCCAGTTTCTCCTCATTATCCTTTGCTGCCTTCCGATACTGGGGATATGACACACGGTCATCCCCATCTCACCCGGACCATGCACAACACTATGGAATCGGGTACTGTTGTTGGGTCAACTACACCATTATGTTTGTATGTTGCTTTCACACAAAGAAGTCTACCTGATATGCTCACACCGGGAATGAAGGTCACATTTATCTTCCCTCCTGCTGCAGTAGGAAGTTCCATCTCAAGCCGCCGTGGCAGTTGTGATCTCTTGTAAACATCTTGTTGACTCTGTAAGTACACAATGCTGGAAACACCACATTTTGCTCATGCACTGTCAGTGCTTTTACTGCCAGGCTCGGTATATTTCTGGACTTATTGTGCTTGTCTGTGATTCATGTAACTGACATCTTTGAACCCTTTTGTAGCACATACTTAACTCATATTCGGACGTGCCAATGTCCATGAGCTACGTGCTAACCTCCTGCCCCCACTTTGAGACCCAAAATTCGATTTTGACTCCTGCATGTGCCAAGTATTAATGTCAATTTTCCTCACCCATATCAACGTGCTGAGTCCTCATTTTCAATTGTTATTGCGATTCAACTTACTGCAATGCCACTGCCCTTCCTTCAACAATATGATCGTGTATACTATTCCTACTGTATCGTTTCAACTCCTCCTGTAGACTCCTTTCCTGATGTGATCAAAGCCTGGTATTCTGAGTCTAGTACAACAGTCACCCGAGTTTTTACTGAATCTAACAACTTGACAAACGAGTCTTCAGGAAATATAGGAAAGTGTTTGAGATACAAAGCGACTATGATGAGTATCGAGTGAAATTGAAGGGGTATCTGGACCACCGTCCGAAAACAAAGCTTCGTCACTTCAGATATGTACAGATACTAACTGAAAGACCCGATAAAAGAGGAGCTAACTGCACTTCTGTTTTTTATAACCCATGAGCCTTTACTCAACAACTGGTGAAGTTCGAGAAAACTCACTTGTTAGCTTGTGGATTGGCGGGCTTGGCCTTGCGCTTCATAGGCGTGAAATTAGATCCATCATTTTCTTTACCCCTTGTAACTCCTGCTCCAGCGCAGATACGTGCATTCGATGACCCAATGTCATTGAGTGCCTGTTCACGTTTTGATGAGACATGTTGGCGTGTGGTATGGCGAGGTCCTTTTGGCTGCTCGGCAGCCAAAGAAGCGAGACAACCAGATGTGCTAGTCGCAGTTCCAGTGGCAGTTCCACCAGCCGTCCCGTTTGGAAGTGATGGCGATAGAATCTGAGGAACTGTTGTTTGTGGCTGGGGGGGTAGCTGCCTGTGGCATGTCTGGAACTGCTGGCGGACAAGGCAGCTCATCAGGGAGTACTGCACCAGAAGGCACAATGGGAGGTGGAATAATGGGCTCTGAGAGTGCTCTGTTGTCGCTGTGTGAGAAGTCTAAGCCTTGAGACAAATAAGCAAGCTTGTCATCGTATATGTAGTCTGAATCAGGGTCTTGTATAGGCAATGAATTGCTGAGAACAGATGCAGAAGCAGGGTATTCATATGGTATATCATTCGAAGAAGGAAAATAGGTATCACCACTATGATCAATGACATACGGGACTGACAGCATAGCAATCATATGTAAAATTCATCCATACCAAGAACTGAGGGGTCAAAGTCATCAAAAAGGAGCGGCTTAGACTCGGTGTGAAGGTGGTCATTGAACCATTCTCCGGTAGTTGTTGGAGTACCAGTACCAGTACCCGGGTCAACGTCGGGTATGGCTTGCAGCGTCGCTAGGCAGTCCTGAGTGATGCATTACATGAAATGCATTATGTATTAGCAAAATGCAATTAATGCATCATGAACTCGTACCTGGGGTATATGATCAGTAAGGTCACTTGTGTGTCCATCCTCATCATCATGGATGTTCCCGTTGTTGTCTTCATAGTTCCACTCTAAGTCATCTGCATCCTTGCTGACTGTTAGGGGCCTCCGACTCGGAGTTGCTCATGAGCAATTGCATCTTGTCATCGTGAGCTAGCAAATGGTGAGCAATTCTCCTGCCAGTGAAGACTTATGAAAATACATACCAACAGCATCCTTCACAAAATCCGCATAGGCAACTTGAACATCCGAGAACCCAGGATAGCAGGCTGAGAATTCTGCACCTGTGCCTGTTTCTCCCAAGTGGAAACTGCGTGGATCCATTATTACAGTACGTGATCATGAGAATTGTGAGATTTACTTGACTACCACAACCTCTCCTGTACGAGGGTCACGTCCACCTGCAATGCAAGTAAATTTCAGTCCCCCTGTCTTGTAGGATAGATGATGGAATATTTGGTCCAGATGCGACCCCAGTTCATTGAAAGCTCTACGGCTTCCGTTAGAACATGAAATAATAAAATCATGGTACGTACCATATTTTTGCATCATCATCGATTTCTTCAACTGACCCTGCTTTGGCCAGCTCATGATCATGCTTCCACTTTGTGAGTATCTCTGCATGCTTTTCCTTAACCTCGGTGCGTATGCCATCATCCTCTGTTGCATATATGATGCGAGTGACCTCCTTCCATTTGGACAGCTTCACACCACGTGAAGAAATCCCCTCTGCTGTAATTACAGTGTCGGCGGTGGCCTTCACGTGTGCATTATAGTGGTATTGTGAGTAGACTTCAACTTCTTGTGGGGCCCGAGACCCTCCGAGCCCACTTGCCCCCCCTCCAAGTGTGTCATCAAGGTTGAGTACACCACGGGAGTTACATGAACGCGCAAGACGTGCCGTATTCACCTGCCAGCTAAACCAACGCTTGATGACCTATGGTAATTTTTGCATCAAATTTTGATCTACATGTGTGCTGATTTGACTCACCTGCTTACGCTTTATGATAGCCTGACCAACAATCTCTCTTTGATGAGGAGTAAGGTCTTCTTCTGCAGGGATACCTGAGTTAGGGTCGCAGTGTAGACGCATGCACTCGGGCCACTTGTTGAAAAATGCACGCAAGGTATTGATCCAAAAATTGGCGTATGCTTTCTGATACCGACATTTTCTATACTCAGGCAATAGAGCTTTGAGGAACGCTTCCTCTTCCACAGTAGCCCATGACTTTGGACCACGACGAACCATGATATACTGAGCAGAAGTGAATGGGAGGAAAGTAGAGAGAGAGAAAACTCCTCCAGCACTTTTGTTGTATTGGGCCAGCCCAGACCGTCAGATGGATGCAAATATGGTTGTAGGTCATCTATGTCCCACTGACACAATTCGGTAGCATCTACAGTTCATGTAAAGTGATTTTTTTTCATTTTTAAATAATGTCTTATCAATTCTACAATTTGTAAATACATGCGTGTTTGAGGGGTGCATCCTAACCCATGCAACATGTTTCATCTCTATTCCTCCTGACTCCAATCACCCTAAGGGTCGTCTGTGCAACAAGGATCCATTTCAGCCCATCAGCATGCAACCATGGTGAAGAGGTTAAGCTATTACCGGACTTCCAAATAGCTTATATTAATTGAGTCCAAGTCCAAGCTTCAGAGAAAAGCATCCCATGCATGTCATTGAGGATGACCTTTTGATAGTTACATTGTTACTCACCAACTTAATAAAAACTTGACTTCACGGGGTTTCGATCATTACATGCTGGACGATATATGCACACAAAACCACCATTTAGTTTGCAAAATAATATATGACAAGAGCTCCGATCACCTTCAGACATTTGCTACTGCGAATTGAATAGCGTTCGAATGTCTTGGCCAGTTTGCACCCTTGCAAATGGACATGTTACATTGTATTGCACACACAGCGTGTACTTTGATGGTGGAGCAAAGCAATCGAAATTGGCAGAGCGAATTTGCAAGAGTGGGGCAAATCACAGATCTAGAGTGAAGCAATTGAAAGAGTGGGGCAAAGCACTGATCTACATATGGGAGAAGTAGAATATGTAGTGCTGAACATCAATAAGGTGTTCAAATATGTACTATGAATATACCTAAGTGAAGGGAACATGAAAGGAGGACCTCAGGACCGCAAAAATGCGTCCAAGGCAGTGGTTGGCTAGAAACTAAAACAAACACCCACCAACAAGAGGAGGATATATGCGGTGTTGGAGGAGTGTAGTACAACCCCGACTGAGTCCTATGAATCACCACACCCAGTAACAAAATGGCTGGATGGGATACAATAGTCAGAATGACATAAAATCCCCAAAACTAAGTAAGAACTTAACATGGAGACCGGGGCACAATACAGATGTATAGAAATAGTGCAGAACATGTCCATGAAACACCAGCAGCAGTCAAAATGAGGAAGAGAATAAGTAAGAAACACGTGTGGTCAAAAAGCGAACCAAGACTTACCATGCCAGGAGAGTGGTGTTTATTAGAAGCACCGAAGCCAGTGAGGCCATAAAACAATACATGTTGCCTTGAGGGGGTCCTTATATCAATTAAAAAGAGCTGTAATAAAGAATGAGATGAGCTATTCAGAAAACATGCGAACAGAGGTCATAACCACTCACTTTGCCAATACAGAGGTCATCCAATGCATATTGACCCCAAAAGGTCTGGGAATGGTAGAGAGTACCCAGAAGTGTTGATACAGTGACTTTCAGGACATTGGTAGGTTGTGGTTGAGGTATAGGATGAAAGCAATGGATTATTGCATGTGTTGAAGTTTGCAGTGACTGACTCTGACATTAATGATCATGTACATATATGGCGATCAGCTATATGACCACACTCAGGCTTTTGGTGAGATTGGCTGGCAAAGTTTGCAAGTGTTCTTGCAACTATCAGGTGTGACAGCATAAGGTTTAGACGGTCTCCCAGCAGAGCATGGTACAGAAGAAGGTATGTGGATAAACGCAGATCCTATTCCCAACTACATCATTTGTACTAGTATTGGCGAGAGTACGGTATGTTGGTGTTTCAAGCATCCTCCGAGTCGCTAGCTAATGTAAATCATTCAACGTAGGAGATCTGGGCAAAAAGATTGTATAAATATAGCACGTTGCACAGGAGGATTGAGCAACTGGTACTAGGTGTTCAACTGGTGCAGCGCTTTGTTGAGCTACCCCTAACCAATTTGCATAACATCCCACCTGCTGTTCCCCAGCTCTGCATCTTTGCCTTCCCAAGACAAGACCTGCCTCCAAACAGAGGGCAGACCTACAAAACTGTTGCCCTGTGCTACTTAAACGCTTTGTCCTCCTCCTCGTTTATCAAGCATTCTCATTCATTATCCTGCAGGGACTTTCCCCTAGATATGGGCCACATATACCACATATACTTAAATGTATGCCCCTTCTTCACTCTTTTTTTCACCGTGTGACTCGTCTAGGCAAGCACTACACTCAATCAAGACATACTCAGGCCCTCCACAACAGATAACCACCATTGTCATGACCATAGACGGCTGCCAACACTCTGTCTCCCCATATCGTCTTGGAGTGCAATCCAAGTACAGTATCCGCCGCGATCAACATGTTGTTCAACAATGGTATATGCTGGAGGTATGCTGCTGTCGGCCACTTGTGCAGTCCCTCCCTCTGGGCATTCTGATGCTAAATGGTGTGCTGATCATGCAGGTGTGGTCAAAGCAATGCAGCTGCCATTGGCCATTCTGCAAATGCGCATCCGTCTTCTGGTTGTTGGGAAGATTCCACCCCCAAGTTCGCCAACTGTAGTGCAGTAGTCCTCCCCCTTGTGCTGCTTCCACGAATGGAGTCAATGGAAACCATGCTGGCACTCCTACATCAGGTAGTGTGCTCTCTCTGACTTCTTGTACCTCACTGTTTCTCATCTTAATCATCTGCTAGCATCCCAGTGCTACAGTGTCAATGGGAACAGTGCGGGCTAGCATGGGCCCAAACGAGTGTAGCCTGGAATGGACAGCAGCACAAGCTTGAACCTTCGGTGTTGCAATGCCAAAATCTCACTTCAGCTACTTCACAAACTCAAGACTCAGAGCCTCACTAATGTCCATAGATGTGCAAGATAATTGTGGTCACTACTGCTAATGGAATGAATTGTAGCTAATTTTGTTTTCCAATAGCTGCGGGAATTTCACTATCTCTCCTCTTTCAATTGCCCTCCTGACTGCCCTCTCCCGTCTTCAATTGAGTTGACTTCAACATATACAGCATTTTCAATACCTTCAACCATGGTTTCAACGACATGCCTGAAAAGAGACAGATAACTGATGCCAAGACTTAGATACAACCTGCAATCTTACCATCTGCTGAAAAATCCGATGTAATGCCCCCAAGTCACGCAGAAGAATGGTGGATTAACTCCAAGCTGGGCACTCTTAGCTGGCACATTGTACAATGTGCCATGATGGTAGTATATCATACATTCATCTGCCATCGCATCAGCGACGAGTGCATATAGTTGTTCGTCCTCGTAGACCTCAACATATTCTACATCTGTGTCAGATGTAAAAGACAGTGTCAAGAATATATAGATTGAATCCAATACATTATCCTGAACATCAGCGATGGTAGGCGGTGCAGGTACACCTAAAACAGTGAGATCATGAACCATTGACAAGTATTCCAATTGCAGAGGTGAGAACACACACTGATATTGATCTCCTGATGAACGTCAGTGACAACACACGGTGGCGCAGATGATACACCTGAAACAGTGAGATGACAGGCACGTCAATTATGGAGGGGAGCACAATTAACAGGTATCCCAATCACAAAGGCAAAAGCACGCACCAATATCAACCTCCTGACAAATGTCGTGACGACACATTGTGCCGCACATGATGTACTACCTGCCAGTGAAACAGTGAGATGATATGCACGTCAATTATGGAGGAGAGCACAATCAACAGGTATCTCAATTGCAGAGGGTAAAAGCACACACCAATATTGATCTCCTGAAGAACGTCAGCAACGCACGATGGTGCAGACAACACACCTGAAACAGTGAGATATGGTGCATCAATTACGGAGGAGAGCATACCAATAGCAGGTGGTGCAGGTGGTGCAGGTACCAAGGAGGACTCAGACAGGGTTTGAGCCATGAACAGAGGCACTGGTGGTGATTGTGAAGCCAGGGGTTCAAAGCGAGGCATGTTGTTATG
>NW_024538141.1:0-12716 GCF_016628075.1 Suillus paluster
CGAAGGGGGACGGGGGGACGCTTACATGAGAATCGTCCCAATAAGGCAGGAGGGGGACGGGGACGTTTGCACCCCTGCAGACGGACAGCACATATAGATAGGTTATTGGACCATCTGAACACGTTGGTCGAGCCGGATTTCGCTCTAAAATCATGTTCCAAAGTTGGCCACCCAAGTCATGCTGCCCCACCCAAAGATCGATTTTTCTAGACTTCATATGACTAGCCTGTCCTTCAAAAGCATTTTTCCTGGGGGCTATTGAGCCCTCTGAACACGATGGTAAAGCCAGAATTGCCTGGAAAAATCGTGTTCCTGAGATATACAAGGTCCTCCTCCTCCTCCTGACCTCATGTATGTCACTATCCCAGTATTCCACCTCAATACCGATACTGCAAACATTGCTCCTAAGGTATTTGAGGCCTGTGAATCGATTGGGAATGGTCCCAGACCTTCCAGAGGTCAGCATTATTGTGATATGGGAGGTTGGCTCAAATATCAGTATTTTGGACATATCTCCACGATCCAACCGCCGTTTTTCTTAATTGTTGGCTCATATCCATCCTATTGATACCCTCTATGATATGTACCAGCCCGTCAAAAGATATTTTTTCACAAGTTTGAAACCTATTTCTATTTTGACCCTATAAGTAGGGAAGGATTGAGTAAGAGATGAGAGGAGGAGTGCGAAGAGGATGGTTGAGATGTTGTTATGATAGGATTGTAGTGGAAGAAGGGAAAAATGAAGTGAAGAGGTAGAGTTGAAGGACGAGCGAGATGGAGTATTTTGCGGTGTTTAAGAGATCGGTGGATATGATGGAGTGTAAAGGATAGGGAGAGATAGATTAGGGGGGACTAGGAAAAATTAAGGAATGCCCAACCTTCTTGACGATTCATCTCTACACTCACCATATGCTCCTGATGCTCATTCTGGCCTAGTCAATCACTCAAAATTGTATATATACAATCATATTGATAGCAGAATGTTGTACACTGATTCCCCGGTCCAAGTACAACCGATGCCTCTCAGAAAGTGTCTTTTTCTAAGAACCTGTGTT
Organism: Suillus paluster; assembly: GCF_016628075.1. Classification (NCBI taxonomy): domain Eukaryota; kingdom Fungi; phylum Basidiomycota; class Agaricomycetes; order Boletales; family Suillaceae; genus Suillus; species Suillus paluster. Next base: position 1,056 of record NW_024538141.1, read on the forward strand.
TGTGTCATCAATTAGCACGTCTCAAAGCTATGATGTTTTGTTCACATTTTCCTGTTGAACTGATAGTCAACCTTACATGAGGGACGAGTGAGATAGAGTATTTTGCAGTGTTTGAGAGATTGGTGGATATGATGGAGTGTAAAGGATAGGGAGAGATAGATTAGGGGGAACGAGGAAAAATTAAGGAATACCTAACCTTTTGTTTGTCCTTTGCTCTTAGTGATGATTTTCCTAACCTTTCCTCTTAGTCATGCTTCCTTTCCTTTGCTCTTAGTCATGATTCCTTCCCTTCGTGCCTTCTTTCCTTTGCTCTTAGTGATGATTTTCCTAACCTTTCCTCTTAGTCATGCTTCTTTTCCTTTCCTCTTAGTCATGATTCCTTCCCTTCGTACCTTCTTTCCTTTCCTTTATGTCACCATTCCTTTCCTTTGTGTCATCTTTCCTTGTTCTTGGCATTAAGTCTAACCATTTTAGACATAGTTCTTCCTCTGTAACCAAGTATGTAATGCTTCTTTCCTTCTGTAACCGATTATATAATTTCCTCTTTCCCTCTCTAACCATATTAGGACTTTCCTCGAAGGAAAAATCTATGCCCCCATAATTTTTCAACTCAAATAGATAGGCCGGGCGCGTATGGGTCATCGTTGTGATGTTTAGTGTTGCGAAGTAAATATCGCAGCACCGACATCACATCATTACCGATGTCATGACTCTGAATGTTGCCATGAGCTCAGCGACACCGCAAATATTTGATGAAAGTTGACTGTGACTGACCCAAATCCTCTGCAATACACTACACACAGATGCCTCGTCTGATAGTGCTCGAGTTGAAAATTCCTGCAGGACATGATCGGCCTGATGAGATACCAATGAGCATTGATCTATTGCCAAGAACATTGCTTTCTTACAAATGGTGACATCAGGATGTCTGTGTCCTTATGCAGGAAGCCGTCGCGGCATTCCTTTGCTATGTCGTTCAGCCAGAATTCGATTGACATCAAAGACAACGCCATTTTTCTCATATCACCATGTATCAGTTTTTTGCGCAGGAGTGATGCAACATACCCAGCCACCGCCAACCATGACTCATGGTGAGAACGGATTGTAGATTGAACAAACTGATATCCGTTTTGGTCCATCAAAAACATATCAATCTATATCGTCATATGAATGAACGCGCTAACATGTAGTATGCAGCACTTACACAAGGTGTTGAAGGTGTGTCATTCAACTGTGCCAGTGTTTCGTCCACGAGATCTTGTAGAGTGTATTTGTTCTTGTTCGACTTCCGATTTGTTGGCTTAACCTTCTGCCTAATGGTGTTCCGTTTGGCGGCAAATAGCACAGGTCGTGTAGGTTGCAATGTCGGATGCCTCGTGACGGGCATCTTTCCAGTGGGCTTCTGCTTCATGCGGTCACGTAATCTTGACTTCAGTGGAGGAGAAGTAGCTACATCGATACTCTCCTGAGAACGAGCTTCAATGTAAATACTGGGCTCTTTATTGACAAGAGCGCCCTCCGACATCGATGTCGATGGTTGGCTACATGGGTCGGAACCGTCAAACGTCACCATGGCCGATATGCCACTGGAATAACTGTTGTTGGTGCGTGATGATATCAAACATCCAGCGAAATCCTGCATCAGGTGCAAAAGGAAATGAGAATTGGTACGATGTCAGGAACTCAATTGAAATGCCTACCATAATATTGCAGTGCTCATTGGGCGTGATCATTGAAGGCTTGCATTCCAGCTTCGATATGCAGTTACCATAATGCGTATCCGTTGGCACGTCTTGAGCGTTGTCCTGCATTCATAACATCTACATCAGCATTCCGACAGGTACGGGAGGTGTGTTCATACCGGATCGCTGAATCCAGTAAACACCAGGTCATCGGTTGACTGCAGGGAAGCATCATAGGTCTCCGTTGGGATGTCTTGAGCATCGTCCTGCATTCATAACATGCATATCAGCATTCTGATAGGTACGGGATGTGTGTTCATACCGGATCGCTGAATCCAGTAAATACCAGGTCATCGGTTGACTGCAGGGAACCCGAGTCATATGGCCGATCGGCCGCGGTGTCGACAGCATGTGTTGTGCCATCTGAAACATTAATGTGTGATTGCTGTGAATACTCCTGGATTTGTTATATCAAAACTGGTATCATGAGAGGTTGTGAATTGCAAATCCTACCATGAAATCGATATCCGCCTGAACCATGACAGGAATTGTAGGATCGCATTTCCAGTCCAACATGGCTACATCAGCGTGTCGGTGGCAGCCAGGAGTATCAATGCCTGGATTGTCTCCACCGTTCTGAACCCATCATGTCAACATTAAGATTATGCTAGGAATAAGCACAGGAGGGGAAGCATTACCAGAGTCATGAAGTCAGTCAACACAGTGTCATCGGTTGGTTGCACTGAAGCTGCAGGTTCAGTTACGCACGGACATGGAACATCTCCAGTCTCTATCTGAGCAACATCGCAAACGGCTTGGATCCCGATGTTGGCGTGGCGTTCAGCGTTGGACAAGCGATCCGTGTAGTCACCGAAAATTCGTTGATCATGAATGTCGAAGTCCGTTTGGACTCCAATATGCGCCAAGGCCCGGTTTACAGATCCATATACCAGCGACGTGTATTCCTCAGGGACTGGCAATGCAGAACCACGCTGAAGAAGCGGTGATGTAACAGTTCGTGATTGCTCCTGCGTATCGACGTTCATCGGCGCCCCGGAATCTGAGATAAGGCCTAGCGAGTGAATGGATGGCCGAGAGATTTTGGATAAATCGAGATGTGACTGGTGTTCAATCGATAGGCCAATGTCCAGGCCATATTCCAGCGAACATTCTGAGCCCTGGCGGGACATGTAAAGATAATGTCCAACACCGGAGAAAAATTTCGCCATCTCGCCACGGTCAATCGATATGCTTTGGCACTTTGTCATCATCTCCACCATGCCGAAGACCTCAAAGAATTCCTCCTTAGTCCTTGCGGTCATGAGCAATCCATTCTCCAGGAGATTCTCCAACGAGTCGTTGTGGTCAAGTCCTTGGATTTCTCTCATTCGCATCGCAATATGGCTAGGCAACCATCGTCCAAACCCACGAATCAGCAGTTGGCGGCCAGATCCTCCCAGTGCCTTAAGAGCGATCTGCCGGCAATTTAGATCGAAAGGTAGGGGGAACGGTGGGAATCTATTGGATGGCTACATTCAAGACATGAGTTTCGTCCAATACTGCCTATGAACAGGGAGATACAATACCGCTTCAATGACACCTGTTTCAGTCCCCGGCTCTTCCATACATTCTGGATTACTCCCTGGATCATGGGCCTGGTCGATATCATTCATGGAGGCTTCTACTAATCTTAGCAGATGTTCGATGTCCTCGCCTGGACCGCAACCCTGTATTGCCCCACAAACATCGTGGTCCTTGCATTGCTGTTTGTGATAGACACGCCAATCAACTGAGTCGTACATCAGGACCAGATATTACAGCTTTAAATTTAAGTTGATTATTGTTGGAGAGCACGTACCAAAGAGGAGTATGTCAGCACACCTCCCATTTTGTATGGCTTCAAATGTTACATTGTGATCTCTTTCTAGAGCATCGCGATACTCAGCGTGGAAGCCATGCTGTGTGTGATCCAACCAAAGGTAATAATCAAGCGCCGGAGATTGGAAGTCGCCATGCAGAGCATCTTCTGACCGACTAGCATCCTTTAGGAATGCGATCCGCACATTGTTCATATATTCCATGACCGATGCATATGTATTCAGCATGTCTGCGGCATCCAAACCGGGCAACCCTGTCAAGTGGGTGACTATTTTCCTGTAAACACCACATTTCTTGTTCAGCGCTTGAAGGGGCAAACGATAGTGTGCAACAATTCTACAACCCTTCTGTCGTTGTCCGGAAATCTTCAGGGAGCATTCTCCATCAACATCTTCAATAGTCCCCTGTACTCGGATCAACTTTTGGAGGTCGTGTGCGCTCCATTCACGGAACTGACATGACGGATTCATGGAGGCGTGAAGGTAATGTGCAAGTCCTGTGATCTCAGTGTATGTAAATTGATGTCGTACCACCTCCGGGAGGGCTGATGTTGAAAATTGAGTTTAAAGTCTGTGGCACTCGAGAAATGGAAGTCTTTGATCTGGGGTGCCCTTACTAAATCACTTACGTGTTACGTGACAGCATGAGGCTAGGCTGCTAGACATTGTGATGTCCGCCTGATACGGAGCCCTGTGACGGTTTAAAGTTTGTGCCACACGAAATGTGTTTATATACGGCCCGCTTGGCCTGCATGCATTACACCTGTCTTGGAAAAATTAGTGTTTGAATGATCGGGCTGGGGTGACATGGTGCATTGTCTGGGAAAATCGCTACATTAGTTAGGGTTAGATGATTCAAATAGATCATGTGCTTCAGAGTTTAACCAAAATCCGATCCGCGACATAAGTTCATTAGAACATTATTCATAAACCGGTGATGCGCTCAGACATGTCATATTTTCGCAAGCAGGTGTAGGTAGTTGGGCAGAATTCATTCATGCATGAGGCTGACACATGCATTCATGGAAATATATTTTGACATTGTAAGACGAACTAGACCACCTTCTCCGGACAAACCAGACAGTAGAACCGTGGAATGAGCTTGTCAGACGATGTCAATGTCAAACCAGCTTTATGGATGTCTTCCTTCCAACCATCTGGCAGACTTCCACGCTTGATTGCCTCTGTGATGAGCGTCCGGATCTTCGCCACAATCAGTGCATTTCCAACCACACCGCATGGTCCCCCTCGTCGAATTGGCATGGTCATCAGCGCAAGAAACTCTTTGTCGAATGTGATACCGTCACAGAGAGATGGGAGGAGCACCTTGGTCTTCTTATGCATCCTGCGTCCATTAGACACCAGGCAAATCTCATTGAACCACCTGTCGCATGTCCTGCAGAATCGCTGCACATTCTGAGGGGAGGAGAATGCAGGATCGCATTCGTTGCAACCACACCGTGTGGATAGTTGTGAGTTCTGTATATCGCATAGGGATGAATCTGGGCTGGAGGAGCGTAAAAAACATCTGCTTACACAAATATTTACTCCATCCAAGTATACAGTGTTACCGCGGTTTACAAAATGCATGTTCATCGTCCATCGATGGTAGAGTGTCTCAGTTGGAATTTGGGGTTGAGATAAATCACCCTCGTCATATCGCAAAATTGTAGCATGAGCTACCATGAATGAAAAAATATCACAATCACATGAGTCTTATAATGAGTAAAGCATCACGAGGCACATACTCTCAACACAATGCATATCCACTATAGACGTGTGGTCACTGAGAACTAGCTCATATGTCCCGACGCAATCTGCAAGGCTGAATTTTCATTCCTGTCAGAATCATTTCACCGACGATGAAACAACCAACATACTCGATACCTTCGTCCTCCAAGTCAACCTGTCTATAATACCATTGAATATCAAGCCACGCCTCCTGTCATTTATGATACGAGTAAGTAAGTCAGTGGGAAAGTTCAATGCCTTGGAGTATTCAGTGCACCGACCTGATTGTGTGAAGTAGTCTTCCAGTAGATATCCTTTATCTTACCATACCAATATGACATGATAGGTAGACTGCCATCCATCATTGGGACTGACCGTTCTTCGAGCGGAAAGATAGCGACACTAAAGGATATCTGTTAGTGTTATGAATGACACATGCGGATACTACCATACTCTTCCCCAACTCTAATAACCAAGCGGCCATCTGTGGGCCCGGCGTCCGTGTCTTCCAAAGCTGCATCATATACCCCTGAGAGTTGAACAAATACAAATATACCAGGTAGACGTGAGCAATCGAACAATCATCAGTAGGCAGACAGTTGAACAGACATTCCAAGGACGTGCTTCGCTTCAATTGGCGGAGCTTGGGGTGACCACTGCTCATGGGAGGCAATCTTCTCGTGCCCTTTGCACGGTATGTGTAGCTAGTAATTGATGGTCGGCTCGACATGACAGTGGAGTTGGAGAGCTACAAAGAATATCATGCAAGACGAACAACTGAGAAGGAAATCGATATCCTCCGGTCGGAGTCAACGTCTATTTCGTAAAAATAGGCTTCAAGGGCACGGACGGATCAACAAGATGGTGTGGCGAGACACATGGCATCTTCATTACAGCATATATACTAAAGTCAATCGTGTACATTAATTAGGTAGACAGGTGTAAAATGATGCGCATGGAATCGTATTGAATGGAGCCGAAATATGCAGGCTATCCCGTGTATCGGAGGCTATCACGTCACGGACAGTGGTTAAATGGGCGGCCATTGTGTCAGGGAAAGTATGTAAGCAAATCGGACGATATGAGGTCGGGAACAGTAAGTATATCAGAGGCTGCGAGGCGCAGGATAGTCACGTAACTAAATGGACCGAAATATATCACGTTGAGTACAGGGTGTTGATCGCTGAATTTCATTACAACGATCTCTTGGGTCGCTACAGAGTACATTGCGCGACATGGAGGACGACGTTTCCTTCAGTCTAGAAGAAATCTTGAAGTCAAAAATTCTCGAATGGGACCCAAAGGATTCAACGGTCTGTGGTACACGTGGACACACAGCTGACAATACATTTGAGGACGGATGGAATACCGATGAAAACATCGGAGCGCTGTCTGTAGCCATAGACAACTGCAAAATATTGGATGATAGCATGAATGTCCTCGAAACACATAAGCGACAGCGCGGAAGACCAAAAAAGCGAGTTGTGCACCGTCGTGAGTGCATATGCTTGACCCCTATGTTCCCCATTGTCACACATTTCTACAGGTGGAAATCAGACCACAGAGGTAGCCAACATTCCAAAGGAAGCATCATCACAAAATGTCGAGAATATTATGGCAAAGCGAATCATTCGTGCTACCACAAGTCCACTGCCCGACACATTGCCATCCCACGTTACGACAAACGATCATATCCAATCTAATAGAAAGAGAACCACTGCATGTGACAATGTTCAATTTGTAGGGACCCATGACGAACCCGACACATATGATGTTTTAGAGCACATCATGGCTACTGGAATCCTGGATTGGAATCCAAAGGAGTCATGTGTTGCAACGCTTCCATCAAACGATGGTTTGAATACATGGGATGATCTGGTGGAACAGTCGACGGCGAGATACAGAAATGGAATGGCTAAACGGAATCAGGGTACCACGATGAATATGCCACTTAAACCACGGGGAAGGCCAACAAAGAGAGCAATCACACGTCGTGAGTGCTTGGACTTGACACCTATTTCATACTTATGACAGTATGGCACAGGTGGCAAAAACAAGAAAACCATTTCTGAGGATCAGGTGCCTTCGATTCAGGAGCGAGGGAAATATAACGGCGAATATGTGATCCGTGCTACTAGTAGCCCTATGCAGGAACCACCGCACACAGAACATAGACCGCATGGTAATGATGAGTCCACGGTCATAGAGCACAGGAAAGTCAGCATACGGCCAGTTAATAAACCACATAGGGGACGTCCAAGCAGGCGCATCAGACATGCACAGAGAACTGGTATGTGATTCTACCTCGCCCAACATTCATACTCATAGGCTGCGTCATTCAATTTCCAGCAACCAAAACACAAATACATCAGGGATCACCTGTGGAAGGTCCTCAATCTGACGATGAGGATGAACAACATATCGAAGAATCACGCTGTAAGCAAGAGCATTTATGTGCGTTTTATCATGTGTATGTGTTAAATCAACGGACATTGTATTAGGGAGTCCAGCTCAATCGGTCAGAGGAATACAAGACAATGATTACAGACCTTCGCCATTACCACAATCAGAGATGCAGGCGCCTTCGCATGACGAGCCAGAACATACACTACCTATACAGAGTGTTGAGGAAATAGCCTGTAAGTTCATGATGACATTCATACGACATGAAATACTAATGTGTTGACGATACAGCTTGTGCAATGGCCAGACCTGTTGTTTGGACCCCTGCCTGGCACAGCTGGAGAACACTTGCTCTGGATGAATGGCTTGATGCGGCCGTGGCGAACTTTTACCTCTTGAACGTTTGGTACGAGGTACAGGATAAATCATGCATGAGATATGTCGATATGTTCATCGCGATGACGGATGACATGACTGAAGAAGGAGTGGAACTCTTTAGGAGAAACCATTTTGTGCCTCGTGAGGGCGCATGTCCTATGGTTCCAGTTGCCTTCATAGTCCATCATTCAAATCATTTCTTCACCGTCATCTTCGACTTTCAGGGACGCCTAGCCCATGTACTGGGTCGACATATTTCAGATGATGCCATGGACGTGGATGGAGTAAATCCACATGACTGGAAGGATTGGAGAGGACCAGAATTTTGGAAGAGAATTGCAGCCCTTCATGGCTGGAGCCCAGAGGATGTCGATGATGTTGTCCTGATACCTAGGGATTGGGAACAAAATGGAGTCGACTGCGGGCCTATTGCATGCTCTGTGTTGGAGCAATGCATCAACACAGGGCTGGACGAGCACGGACACCTACCATCCTTTCATGTAAAATGTGGACACCTACTGCGAATCAAGATTTTGCACATTATCGCAGGACGTATCAAGACAAGCTGCCACGACTACCTTATGATGCTAGACAACCCTCCGGACGATTGGAGCGCAGATGATATGCCAGATGAGGAGGTCATCAATGTCATCCAGAATGGACGACACCAGGCCGAATGCCTTCAACTCTTGCGGAAATTGACTGTTGTGAGCGCTACCTGTTCAACATGCCAACGGCCCATCGTCACCCAGGATGTCGAGAACACATCGCACCCTTGCCAGAATGACGGTGGAGCTCCAGTGGATGATGATGGTGCGGAGGATGTTGAAGATGAAGACGATGATACCCTTGGCACAGGCTTACCTGCAGATAGGAAGGCCAGACTTGCGCGACTGTTCAAAACTAACAATGAACTGGCCGGATCTCGGAATCGTAGTGCCATAGCCCCTCGCTCGATCGGAACGCACCTTCTACTCGAACATGACCTTACTGCAGACATCAACAGTTCAGGTCCAATTGATTCACAACGTTCTGGATCGGCCTCTGCATCTCGTAGGCGAGTTTCCAACTGGCATCTTGGAAGCAACAAACGCTTTCCACGTCCCATCGCACCAGTCGCCCTGGCTGCATATAACGGTCGACGATGGCTTGAGGATGAACTCACATTCGATGATTATGAGGGTGGACCGACAATAGAAATGCTAAGATCTCCGAGGGAAAACAATACCTTGATGACATTCCAGGCTGGAGGGATGCAGGTGTCCACTGCGTGGTTGGACTGGGTCGATCATGGTTATAGAATCACCCGAAGCGCATTCCACAATTTCTATCAATGTGACCCTATCGCAACTATGGACCACATCATGTCAATCGGCACCACCGCCTCCTATGATGCTTCAAAACAGATTCCGGATCGTGTAACAGGCGCATATACCCTGGAGCGACTGGGTTTGGATGAGGGTGGACGGCACACACAGGTCACAGATGTAGAAATACTTTCCCCCTCTCAGATCATCGACTTTGCACACTACGATCCACCACTCCATGATGAGTGTAGGTTCGGACATGACGCCTTTGTCCGTGGCCACGCCAGCCATCGCTATGGAGAAGGACCAGCATTTTATGTGGACCTCGAACAAGATGCAATTCAATTTTCGGAAGATGAGATAGAGAGATCGGTGGACATAGACAGCATCATATGGACTACCAAAACATTCCGATGCACAGGCAGCGTTGGGATCTATGTCACGCCACCATTTCAAACGAAACCTGGGATCTACAAGCACAATCACACATATGTAGAGATCACAATTCCACAGTCGGAAGAAGACGCAAACACTCCTGGTGGGAGGACTGAATGGCTATCCAAACGAATGCCGATGTCTGCCATTCCTCACGCCTGCATTGGGCGCATATCATCAGCTGCCTCAACACTCAATCTTTACATCGCATTCCCAAGGATGATTCACAAACACCCAGTGAATGGTCGGAGAATCACGCTGATCCCACAGGAGGTACAGGACATCTTTTGGGACAGGGTGTTGCTTCCATCTATAGGAGACTGCACCGATGTCAGCTGGCAGCCGTACCTGAAATACACATTGGAGGAGGCACGATACAAGGCAAAGGGAGCAGGGAGGCGCCAAGGAGGATGGACACCCCCCAAATCAATTCCACTGTCAGATGACGACTTCAGGGACGTACAGAACCGCATGCATGATCGAATTCGCGATGGTGAGGCTGAGCTCAGCATGTATGGCTCTTTGTTTTTCATTCTGGAGGGCAAGGGGATAAAGCTACTTACGAAGGATGGACAACGAGGGCGCTTTGGAGGTCCAGAAGAGGCCCTTTGCAGCAACCTCCCTGACCTCGACTGGCCATACATGATAGACAGGAGCCACGGCGAGCTGTTGGTGGATGTTGGTATCTCATTCACACCTCACTCCCCAGATGTCCCAGTCGTTGGAGTATGGAGATTAGATGCTTTGGAAGCATCATTCGGAGCAGGGGGTTACAAGAGAGGCGAGATCCATCATCACAACACACTCTCAAGATATGGTGCGCTGCAGGCAGAGATGCAGCAGGAGAGATCACAGCAAACCCATATCGCATTCAGGAGCACCTACAATCTCTACTATGAATCCATCCGAACAAACAACAACCAGGTGAACTTCGCATCGGACAGTGATGCCTACAAGCTTGCACCATCCTATATGGCTGAATGCTTCCAAATATGCAAGGTGATCGATGGTTGTAGGGGAAAAACATATGGAGTGAGGGATGAATATAGGGTGAGCGGCCAGGCGGCCAGAATAATTCTGGATAATATAGAAAGCAAGGTCAGTCAGTCATCCATGGTGCATCAATGAGTCGCAAGGGGGCTGAATCATGTCTTTGTGTTGACAATTCATTTGCAGGCGATGGAATATCTGCAGTCTGATCCAATCCTGTGGATACCATCGAAAATCTGGTTCGAGTTCATGAAGCGCAGGGTGCGGGAGATTCAAAGGACGCAGATTGCTATTGTCAAAAAGAATCCTCCCAATCTCGGCATCCTCACTGGCCTGCTCAACCACATGCTTCGTTCGACAACATCTACCCCGATCATCTATGATTTTCACGTCCGTGAATCACTTGCCCTCCTCGAATACAGAAATGTACTGGAGACAGCAGGGATGTTTTTCCTGCAGGAATTTGATGTCGGCAGCGATGCATGCCTGGACGCAGTGCAGCAAGTCGACGATGTGAATGTGCTGGCTATTATGGGTGTTAATGCCAAGGCTCAAAGGGATAGAGCAGTGGGAAGGCTGGAGTCTTTTCAAAGTACTGAGCCGGAGCTGGAAGACTATCCTCTCGGCCGAAAACCAACTTGGAATCGACTCAAAGCTGTTGTGGCCAGTTCACCTGCCACAATCATGAGACCATGGGCATGGTCATCCTGGTTATCGAACACAGGACTGTCCGTCGGACGATTATTCATCATGTTCACAAAGCACGTTTGGCTAATGCTCACACCCGAGGTCTTGAAGGGAATCAGACCACACCCAAACTCACTCCAGGAGGCCATGAAATGCTGGACAATAACAAGC
>NW_024538142.1:0-12696 GCF_016628075.1 Suillus paluster
TAGATGTACCAAAGGAGTTTCAGCACTTAGGCTGGCACCTGTCTACTGCCCACCGCATGGACCCACCTCATCGGCTTTTGAGGTCACTTGATATTGATAGTGCTTTCAAGCCATGAGGGTGGAACAAAGTTCTGGCAGGAATAAGAAGGTAGTTGTGATTGAAGTTGTCAATACTGTACATTTTTTATGGTTACAAGTGGTCAGCATGACATGGCAGTAGTTACTTCTTGCAGGATCCTGTACCAAAAGACTTCAAGCAAACCAAATGAAAGGCAGTCATGTCTTCTTGTCATATACCTGATCTGACGCTCTGACGATATTGATATCCCCTCCACCTGACCTTACACTCCTCCCGCTTTCCTATCACCTCCACTCTGTCTGCCCCCCACTTGATCCAGTCAGTTCCTGCATCTGCTCCTATGCTCCCACTTGACCACCTCATCGGTTACCTTATGCATCACTCCACTCCACTGTAACCTCTTTCCCCATTTAGGTATATACTTTCCCCATTGGCACATAGAACTTATTTCCCAGATCACTGGTACTTCCTATAACGCTTGACTAACTGATCCAACACGTACATATTGATATCCGCTCCTTATGTTTTTCACCTGTGTCTACTTACAAATTATGCTCAGTACATAGCCTCATACCAAGGACTGCTAATCACTGCCTCCTACATAGAAGTATTTAAAAACATACCATGTACTTAGCTACTCCTCAGTCTTAATATTACTTGTCTTCTCGCAGTCTCTCTACTTGTGAGAATTCTCAGTAGGACCTTGCCCCCTCGGACACAAGTTTCATCTTGTTGTCACCTCCGACCTTCCACTCCGACTTAGACCGCTCTAAGTATTTGCTCTTACCTCTCCAACCCAACCAATCAATCCCCTTACTCCCCTCTGTCCCAATGCACTTCCTCCACTTCTAGTCAGATCACTGCTAGTAGCATTTACCTCCTGACCCCAAAGCAGACCAAAGCAGTCTGCCCGTCCTATTGTCAGACATTGTCGGACCCGCTCCAAATTCGGGGCACATACTCAGCTAAGGGCACAGCACAAGAGCTGAAGCCAAGCCCTGACCCCTCCACTTCTCTGTCTGAGCACGGTTCCTAACACTTCTTCAGGCAAGCAGAGTCCATCATCGCTTGTATCCTACATGAAGGAGTTGGAGAAAGTCAAGAGTAAGTTGCGCTGCTCCGACCATCAACTTGGAGAGGACACATTCTGTTGGGTGGATTCATCGCTGCCAAACACTCTGCACTACCCACTATGTACCCAGGACCTGCAGGAGTGGGCTAGATATTTGGTTTGTGATACTTATTTGCTACAGAGTATGATGTGGTGCTCACAAATTGCAGCTCGAAACTGGAGATCCAGACAACTCCTGTGTCACTCTGCCCAGCCGCCTCACTTCAATAAAGTTTGAAAGACACATAAGGAGCGAACTACATCACTGCTCCAGAGGGTGCCCACCAAAATCATATCACCAATCATTCATAATCACATTCACCTGTTATCCTCTTCCAATGACATCTCTGATGGAGTACTTGCCAGAGAACAGGGGAGAAGGTCGCATGGCTCCTCAACCACTCAAGAGGACATTTGCGCTCTACATGGACAGTGACGAAGAGTCCAACAATGAGGAACTGCCACAGCATATCAAGAACATCCTTACCAATGTCCACTTGCGCTACCCTGCCATGAACTTCCCTCAATATGCCGATAAACTAAAGGATCGTGGTATCTTGTATCTGCCGACCCCAGCTCATTTCGGTGTTAGATTCTACGAGGAGACAGTTGGGATGCCAGAGGGCACTGCATATACCTTTCAGAGCTGTGTTTCTAAAACTCACATGAAGGCAGAACTTGCGAAAGGGAGAAGGAAAGCTAAAGGGAGAAGGAAAGCTAAAGGGAGAAGGAAAGGCTAAAGGGAAGAAGAAAGCATGAGCCCAGCCTGACGACAAAGATGAAGAGAACATCTGTCCCACCTTCTGATCAAAATGCAGTTAATAGGCTGGTAGTTATTATCTTACTTCATGTTATTCAGAATCTCATAATATGATATTCTGTGGCTTCAACTTGTTGTAACATTGTTTCTGGTGTCATAAGATAGGCTGCAGTCATACTTCGCTTGATCATGTGATCAGATCGTGACATTTCATGACAAAAGTACCAGAATCACATCTCCTCCTTCAAATTGTCTTTTTTTCGCTAAAGTAGAACCTAGGAATGTTAGCTAAGGTACATCCTCAGAGAACCTAGGTTTTTAAAATTGTAATATAGTTCAAACTGAGAGTGAAGATGACTTTCTTATGTTCAGGACATGCTCAATATTGTGCTTTGTCATCTGAGTCTACTTGGTGATCTGCTTCAGAAGCCATTGATGGAACCAACACTACCTCTCAATAGTATGCCGAAATGAAAACTCTTCAACATTGCCAACCTCAAAGCTACTTGCAGAGTGCAAGAACTTCCAGTGTGCAAAGGGAGCAACAAACTGTTGCTGTCGCCGGTGTGGGGAATTCCCCCACTGTAGGTGTAAAACCCCGTCCTTTCCGCATCATCTCACATCAGTTCCACATATTCCGCACATTCCGCATTTCCCGCGCATCGTCCAATGGGTTCCGCATTCCCACACATCCTTCGGAACCCACCCGCACTATCCGATATTCCCGCGCATCGTCAGACAACCTTCACATGTCCTGTCCCTATCCTTCCAGGTCCATTGGTATGCTGTATCCCTCTTCCCGCTGTTCCTAACGTTATCCGGATCAAACTGACACATGCCCTTATGGCACGGACCCCTATTCCGGAGTATTGCGCCCATGTGCACTGCCTGCCTTCACTTCCACTTCCTGAGAGACTTACTACCTGTACCTCAGTGTTCCTTAAAAATAATCTTCCCTTTAAGTAGTGGTACTCAGGGTTTGGGGGTATTTTATTGAATCCCATCTTTTACCTTCCCACTTTTCCTTCACCTTACTAGAGGATCGCTTTGACTTATGCCCACTATCAATCTAACCTTGTGATATACTTCCTTCGACTTCGCCTGCAAGTTCCGACGAATCAGTACGTTTCGCACTTTATCCATTTGAGTTCCGTTTCATTCCTTTCCATTCCGCTTGAGTTCCGCTCGGGTTCCGCTTGTTCCGTGCAAGTTCCACTTGTTCCGCTTGTTCCGCATTTTTGCGGATCCTCATCCTACCTGCAGGAGGGTTGATTAGGGTCATTTAGACAGGGACTAGTACTCCCCAGTAGCAATCCCCTTTAGGGTCAAACACACTTGTTCCCAAGCGAGGCAGCAGGCAGCAAAGACCCAACTGTGTAGTAGATCGATTTCTCTCTGCTGCACTTGTTGTACCCACACCAGGTGCTGTACAACCAACCAGACTTCATTGCTGTCAAGTCAAATCTGGAGAGAGCATGCAAAGCAAGAGGAGTTTCAGTGCTTTTCCTTCTGAAATTTCATTGTGAACTTAATTTCATTGAGCAATGTTGGGGATATGCGAAACGGGTTTATCGTCACTATCCCACTTCAAACTGATCTCAAATGCAATGTGCTTTCAGCTCTTGAATGGATGCATACAGCAAGGGACTGAACGGAAAGCAAGCAGCGTGGGCATTGAAGAAGTACAGAGGCCATCAAGTACTTCCAGATAGCATTTTGCACGACCTCAATAACATTTGTGTATAACCGTGACTGATAGTAGTTAGTAACACAAAATCACATCATGTCACCCACCTCGGTCACACCATGTGATCAAGTGAAGTATGACTGTGGCCTATCTTAGTATGTGATGAAGCCTTAGATATGATATACTGCTGGTTCAGACAAGAAATGAATGCAGATGTGAAACAGCCAATAGAGTCCATTTCAAGTTGCAAGTTGCTGTAGTCAATCTACAGTATGTACTACCAGTAGTATATGTAGGTGACTGCTTGTCACAACCCTACTTGGATGATAGTGTTCAGGATTTGGCAAACTCGATCTAGGCGATGTCTTCCTCATCCTACTCATTTTTATTCAATGTTGCAACTCCGAGAGTCCTACAAAGACAGCAAATACACCTGCTATCACATTTTACCAAGTCCCTCTCCCCCATCCAGAAAGTTATCCTTCCCTGTTGGCTCAGAGGGAAATACCAGCAAACCACCTTGTTGTCAGTGAGCTCATGAGTCCATCAATATGATCATAGGTAGTCATGAGACCTACTAGCTATGAATGGCTTTCTGAAGTGCAGAATGCTGTACATGATCCTACCAACACCCCTTCCAAACAGACAACTGTGCTTCAGCTTTGAACAGTTTCTACTTTGCCAATTCTCTGACTCAGGAGCAGCTTGTTGTTATGGATGCATGTTTGCATAACCTGTGCAATGTTCCCTGTGCAAAACAGATCTTCGAGAAGCAAGCCCCACAACTCAGAGCCCTTTCTCGAGTCTCGCATATACAACTCTTTCTTGGAGACCTACATCCATATGGCATTTGTCAAGGAGCCCAAGGATAGAACTTTGTGGGACAAGGATGTGTGTAACCTTTATGGACCCCATGGAAAAGGGTACAGATAGAGTTCACCCAACTGTCATATACTGGATCCGAGCACCTTCAATACCACCTGTGAACATCCCTACCACTAGTCCGACCCCCTGTTTCTCCATCAGCTCAATCCCTCCTTCTCCAACAATGCATGAAGTGCATCTCAGCAGGACTAGCCCTGCTACCTCCACCTGACTCTATTCCACTCCTCCGACACTACCCCCATTTTCTCTGACACTATATCCAATACCTCCAGATCTGGAATTCCAGATTCTCCCCTACAAAAGTCCGGTTCTCTGTCCTGTTGTCCACCTGGCACTCTGCTTTCATCTCCAGACTCACACTGATCTCCTTTTAGAATACTGCTCTCCCAGTTACTGGTTGTACACCTTTCCGCTTTGCTTACTGATCCGTCCATTTGCACTTCATTTCCGACCTCATTTCCTTGATCTGTTGTACACTTACTAATAGACCCTCCATATGCTTCAGACATAGCTTTTACTGTGTTGACTGATTTACTTACATGATACCTACAGTACATAAACTCCTGTAAAACTCTGGAACTCCTCAGTTCAAATATCACCTTAATTCTTGCTCATTCCTGCATCTCTGGACTTGAGCTTGGTCTCTTGTCAATCTCCGAGTCTCAGGGTTGATTCCTTTGACTGTACCTCCAACTCTCATCTTAGTTCTGCTCATTCCTGCTTCTCTGGACTTGAGTCTCATCTCTTGTCTACTTCAGAGTCTTAGGGTTAACCTTAGGATTAAATCTCTGGCTCTACCTTAGGGTAGTCTACACTCTGTTCTGCTTCTACTCCGGACTTGTCCATAGTAGCCTTACTCTGTTCTCTCATAGTCTTCCGGAGTTCCACCAAACTCCCCCAATGTCTGACCTCTGGACTTCCCCAGACTTCTGTTGGACTTCCCCTCTGCCCCTCGGAAATTAAGGGCATGTACTTGGGTAAGGGGCGCAGCGCATGAGCTGAAGCCAAAGCCCTTTGAGTTGTCTTCCCCTTGAGCACAACCTTAACACCAACCACGTCTACATATGCTATCATGCTCTTAGCATGGAGATGTACATTTCATTCACCTCCTTACTTTATTACTCTGACTACTCTCTCTAGATTTAATCCCAAGTCTGACATGCCATCCACCTCTCCGACTTGCCCAAGCCAACAACCCTCCTTAGCAATATCATAGAGCAAGACATTTCACTTACTGCCATCATCACTGATTGCATTTTGGCATCATCAGAAAAAGCCTCAGACATCATAAAACTCCTCTCCAAATCCACAGTAGATCTCAATCATCCTTGTATATTGGCTGAGCTCAGTCAGGCATAATTCCTTGGGAGTCATGTCTCAGACTCTATTGGAGGGCATCCTGGAGGTCAAGCCTGTCATATGACTTGCTGTATGTATAATGTTCTTTCGCTTGCATCTCCCTCACATCGCCTCACATCTCTACAGACATTCTAAAGAATTCTTGGACAAAATGGGAATATAATACCTGTGCAGCCTTGGGAAGAAGTTCCTTTCAACCTCAATAACCTTCGCAGCCACTTGGCTCAGGTTATCCTTGCATGATGCGTCCTCCCAGTAAACCTGGCTTCCCAACATAAACTCTTAGAAGAGTCGGTCTACAATGTTGCAGTAGAGCGTCTCCATCATGAAGCCAAACTTTTCGACGAGCAAGGTCTAGGCAACCGTGAACTTCATTGTGCAGATTTGCAAAAGTGGATGTGGGACTGGCACCAGAAGCTCAAGAAGCACTTTGAGGCAGAAATACAAGAGATCATTGGTGCTGAGGCAACTTGCAATCTGTAAGCATATATATGTCTGTCAGACATTCATATTAACCACCAGCTAGCTGAAAACAAGCAAGTTCAACAAATGGGCCCCTTCCTCTCCCTTGTCAGACACGAGAATCACTATCCTTGAGATCATGCACCTCCAAGGCAGTGGTGGTGTCTTGGATGGGATGAAAACTACCCATGCATTGCATCCGGAATTCAGATGATGAGGATCTGTTCGCCCAAGCGGGTACTGCTCAGCCAGCTGCTTGGAAGCATAGAGTACATTCATATTGATGACCCTATCTTCATTCTCTGCCAAGCAATCTCCTGTCAATCATCATCGTCTTGTCACTTGACAATCAGGCTTCATACAGTACTGAGGAAGTTAAACCAAGGCAGCTGTCAAGACAAGATATCATTGCAGCACAGCGTGCCACATTGTGAGTGAGTTAAAAGGCCATTATTTCAACCCAGATGAACTCCCTTCGTGGTGTAGATGTTCTTCCCAGAAACACCATGATCTACAGTTTCAGGTGTGACTTTGGAGACAATGTGCTATTTCATTGGCAAGTTCACAAGACTGTTCAAACTTTGAAACTCAAATGTTCCAAGGACAGGTCGGGTTTTAGACTCGGACTTAACTTGAACTTGAATGCATCAGGTCATGGTGAGTACCAGTGAAGGAGAGCAAAAATGTCATCAATGAATGAATCTTTTTAGAATATATTAGGCGTGTTCACCAGCAGCAAAACAACCATCAACCCACATTCCAATAATAATGAAATTCATCATAGACATCCTCTTCCCTCACCAATGTGATACAATGTCTGCAGAACCTCCCATGACTTCTGTAACTTCACCAAATGGAATAATAAATAATCATTCCCATGCTCAACTTGTACATCTACTTCATAACAGTTACTGCAACAATGATAGACTTACAAAAGAACTTGGAAATGCAAAGAAGCAGTTAGAAAAAGCAGAGCATCTACTAGCAGAATTTCAAGCTACAACCATCAATGGTGCTCCTCTCTCAGGTGAGGCTTGTCGTGTCATCAAAGAAGCTGAGGCATGTGTAGCCTATGCCGATAGACATACGACCCTCCCTCCCCACCTGTGATCACTACTCTACAAACCACAGATGTTAGGTACCGTGCCAGGCTCAAGAAGTGGAGGGGTCAGGGCTTGGCTTCAGCTCTTGTGCTGCACCCTTAGCCAAGTACGTGCCCCAAATTTGGAGCGGGTCCGACATTGTCCAACGGTAGGACAAGTAGACCGCTTTGGTCCACTTGAGGGTCGGGAAGTAAATGCTACTAGCAGCGGGCCGACCAGGAGTGGAGCGGGGAAGGTGGAGGATAGTGCGGAAGGTGGATAGGAGCAAAGGGGTTTATTGATAGAGGTGGAGAAGCAAGGGGGAAGACTTAGAGCAGTGCTCTAAGTCGGAGTGGAAGGTCGGAGGTGACAACAAGATGAAACTTGTGTCCGGAGGGGGCAAGGTCCTACTGAGAATTCTCACAAGTAGAGACTGCGATAAGACAAGTAATATTAAGACTGAGGAAAATATCTAAGTACAGGATATGTTATATACTTCTAAGTGTGAGGCAGTGATTAGGAGACTTTTGTTGTAAAGCTATATACCAAGGATATAGTTTGTAGGTACTTACTCAGGCAAAGACATAAGTCGGAGCGGATATCAATATGTATGTGTCGGATCAGTGATCGAGTGGTAAGAGGAGTTACCAGTGATCTGGAAGTAAGGGTCTATGTACTAAAGGGGAAAGTATATGTCTAAAAGGGGAAAGAGGTTCCAGTTGAATGGAGGTGTTATAGAAGGTGACCGGTTGGGCAGTCAAGTGGAAGCATAGGAGCAGATGCGGACAATGATTGGACGGAGCAGAGGATGGGTGGAGCAGAGGTGGTCAGAAGGCGGGGAAGGATGTAGAATCAGGTGGAGTGGATATTAATATCGGAGCAGTCAGATCAGATATATGACAACAGACGACGAAGACCCTGGATGAAGACAACGGGGTGCAGTATCCTCTGGTAGGTGAAACACCCTCTATTCTATCACTCCATAGTTGACACACCTCTCATGTCGGAAATTTACAAAAGCGGTTGCAATCAGCTATGTTTAGATGTCATTGAAATGCATGCTGAAATAACAAGGTAATGTTCCTGGCTGAGTTTCAATGTATTGCAAGGCCGATGACAAGCATATGTGTCAATGCCTGATGGCCTGCCAGCTCTTTCTTTCTGAATCCAACCTCTGTAATTCTGTACCCAAATGGCCCCTGAGCACTCAAAACTGTGTGATATATGCGACCAAAATATCAAACCAAGAGGCTGGACTACTCATCGAAAAGCCTGCGAGATACGTGCGGGTAAGAGATGTTGAGATCAGGTTATTGTAGACGCTATTCGGAAAGAGAAAGATAAGAGCTCTTGGACTTCATACTGCGGTGTTGAAGCTGACACTATTACAATATCCAGCAGCAATCAAGGGGCGAAGGACAGCCCTGAATCAACCTAATAACCATAGGTCCAATGAATCTGCCGCACAAAGTACAGTATCCGTTTAATTTCTTATAATACATCACGCTCACTAGCTCTCTCAGTTGAAAACAGAAATCCTCCTGACCTCACGCATGGTCCTGACGCAGACTTGGATCATGGCAGCACAATTGTGAGTCTCACAGGCGTTTTCATCAACCTCACTATTAGTATTGACACTATCGAATTCCAGATGTTATTGTAATTGAACCTGAACCTGTTGATGCAGACGCATTCCTGGCCTTTGCACATGATGACATCAAGATTGAACACCATCCAAACAGTGGCACCAAAACTACAGTTCACTCATTTGAGACATTCATGCATTGTCCAGCTCCCTCTTTGGTCCCACCTGATAGATGGCCTTGGTATCCATTCCAATCTAGGTTCAAATTCAAAGTTGCTGAGATTGCACTCAAGGCTGCACTAAACAATGAACAGACTGATCAGCTCATCAAGATCTGTCAACAATGTGCTATCGGGAAGGATAAGTTTACATTTTTGAACCATAAAGATATTCATAACAAGTGGGAAGCAGCATCTCACCACATTACAAAGGTGATTTAATTTTCATGATTAGCATCATAATTTAATCTCAATTTAATCTCGTTCAAAGCGCAGTTCACCAAAGAAGTGATTTCAGTACCTTATGATGGCAAATTGTGGGACTTTGATGTGCACTACCAGGATCTTTGGGAGCTCGCTACTGATCCACTTGGGGACCCCAGCTTATTTCCACACTTCACATTTGATGCACAACACTTGTCTAAGTTTGATGGCAAAACATTCATCCACTTTGTAGACGAGCTGTTCACTGCACAGGACTTCTGGGATATCCAAGTATGTATTGATACATAGTAATTTTGGCCCCTTTTTATTCTATTTTAATTGTTGTAGTCGCGACTTCCACCAGGTGGCAAGCCACTTGCTTTCATTTTGTACACTGATAAAACGAAGCTGTCGTCATTTGGGACTGCCAAGGGCTATCCAGTTGTCGCTTGAATAGCAAATCTACCTACAGACATTCAAAATGGATGAGGTATAGGTAGTGGCTATGTGGTAGGATGGCTGCCGATTGTATGGTCTGATGATTGCCTTGTTAAATTGACACTAATCATCAGGAAAACATGATTTTACTATTTTTGGTTTTATTTGACTCTATGTATAAATGGTGCCACAATGTACACTAACGGGATATAATTGAATATAGATGTCATATAGAAGCATTTTTTACACTTGGTGTAGGTGAAAAGAACTAGTATAGTCACCAATAGCATGTAACTAGCACTGCTACCATAGAATTTGATATGCATACTTACTAGACCAATTGTTAAGCAAAAAAGTGGAGCATGCATCAAGTACACTATTAGATCTCCACTCCTCAGGCCATCCTACACCAGCTCCCAAGTGTGGTATAAGCTGACAAGACTGTCGTATAGTAGAGAGAGGGACAATATCACCAGGCAAGTGTCCAGTAGTGTCCAAAGGGAGAGGCTTGGTAACTGAGTACATATTGTGATGGGTGCCAGGTGAATGGGACACAGTTAGCCACTCTACATATGCAAAATGGTGCTTTGGCCAGACTGCAGGAGCTTCATTATAAAGGCTGATTATTTCTGGAAGGCAGAATATAAGCCTCAGCCTACTGACTTTCATTCCTAAATACAATAAAGAAATGCTGAGCTTTAGAGCTATCAAGTATTAGAAACATATGGAGGCACACCATGAAGTCCAGTAGACTCAGCCCCATCCTTGTGAGTGACCACCACCACATCAAACCTCCCTGAACTCTCTCCTCTACCTGGTTATGCCCTGACTAAATCTATACCTTTCTGGCCATCTATGTCATTCCCAAGAGTATCTAGTGAGAATTTAAAAGAATGTCAAACATCTAGCTTATCAAAAGGAAGAAAAGCATTGCCAACTTGAGTACAGGGTATAGAATCTCCTCTAGTAAGAAATTTATTAAGGAAAATGCGCAAGTGATATGAAAAAGAGGGACAACCATGCTTGGTTTGGATGTTGGAAAGGGTCTGGGAGGGAGCAGCTGGTCTCTTGGCTGTCACTACCCCAATGTCCTGGTTTCTTCCATCCACAGCTTCTTTGACCCTCCTCTTCCCTCTCCTCCTCCGATTGATAGTGAGAGATGTAGCTCTGGAACATGACTATTTTCTCCTGGCGACTCAGCCACTGAGTCATCTGAGGGAGCTCATTGCGGAAGTTGGATGCTCTCCATGCTTCCTTGGCATAGTCTATATGAAAATGTTCAAACATTTCAGTATTATAATTATCAGTAGTTCCGAAATTACGTATGCACTCCTCATAGTGCAGCATTGAGTGAAACTTTGGTACATTGAAGTGATTGTGTATTCCAAGATCCACCAGGATGTCCTACCCAGTAGCAATCCCCTTGGGACGAGTTAGTCTTGCACCCTTGTTAGACATCTGCATCACCCCAGAGTCTATTTTCCTCACCCACAATGTTTTGGATGAAGTAGGTGGTTGCATCTGAGGCCCTGGGACATTCAAGTTGGGCATGTAAGGGATAAATAACAACGGCTCAGAAGTGGGTGAAGAAAGTGCAGCCTGTGAAGGGTTTGATGATGGCGGTGGTAATTCCTGACGAGATCCTGAAAGGTATTCAGCCAGATAAACATTGACAGGTTGGAACTGTTGGATCTTCAATGTCTGCACATTTACCAGCTGATTGATGGAGGCGGAATACCTCTCCTGAGCATCCAAGACCACCTCCCGGCTTGGTGCACCATCAACAGCAGTGGGTATGGCGGCTATCATCTCTCTTATCACGGCGATGAGCCATGCATGGGTCAACTTTGTGTGCATCTCCTCCACAGCCCGGCCATCATTGTCCGTCAGCCACAGCAGGTTGTACAACTTGATCCATCCATTGCAAAGTGTGCCAACCTTCCAATATGGTTGAAGCACTCCCATGAAATCCGAGGAATCCAGACATAGTTTGTCCATCTTCACAGTCTCTATCGTAAGGTGTAGGTACCCACTTTTGCCCATGCTCAAAACTCTTTGTCTTAACACCCGTGGAAGGAGGGAAGTGCTTCTCATCGATAGGAGCACAGCCAAATTTCTCGGCAGTGAGCCTGTTTGCCTCCGACATAGACACTGCATTGTTGGGGATGGGTCTTTGCTGCTCGACAGGAGGAGGCCAATGTTGGACATCATTGTATGGACCCTTGAAGTTCACCCCAATGAGCCATATAAGGTAGATATAGGCCTCAAGGTTGTGTGTGATACCAGGAGCCTCATTTTCGCGCTGGTGCCAAAAGGGAATGTTCCCTGAGAAAGTGAGTTTATGAAGAAGAAATAGTGGGGTAGGGACACACAGTGGTAACAACTCCATTGGCAGCGCTCTTACTCTCCAACATGTCAAGCGCTAAGCCAAAATTACCAGCCACCCCAGGATGCCTAGGAAACCACTCTGGGTCAACCACTGCCATTCTGAAGTGCGTTTTGCCATCTTGTTCTTTTATCCACTCAGGAACTGCAAACCGCTCGTCAATTTGAGGAATCCACATCCAAACATTGCTATCACTGGTGTCTTGGTGTATAATCCCATGCCTGTAAGCTTCAAGATGACCTGGAAAGATTGATCAGTAAGGCAGGTTCAGTGGCAAATGTATATGCTTGCCTAGCAGTGCTCCTAGTATACAATGAAGAAGTTCCCGGCGACATGAGAACCAAGTGCATTTTATGGCGGGGGTGTGAAAAAAAGTGCGAAGGTGGACCAAGGGGTCAACCATGCCAGCCATTCCCCACAAGATAGATCCCGTGGTGTCT
>NW_024538143.1:0-12692 GCF_016628075.1 Suillus paluster
CCCTCCACGTTCAATTTCTGCAACATGGGAACACGAAGTCCAATGAATATATCGATAAACGCGTCCCCATGATAATGATGATACATGGGGAGCGTCATTGTTTCAAGGCATGGAAACGTGTCCGAACGACTGATATCGCCAAACTGTGGCGCAAGTTCATCGACTACGAGGGTCTCCAAACGAGGGAAAATGGCTGAGAAGGAGCGTATGGCACCGGCGGAGGCATTGCGGAGGTAGAGATGGCGTATGTTTGTACAGGTAGGATTAGATGTGAACTGGACGGCAGCCAACAATTGATCGACGATACGAAGGCGATGGAGATTTGGTGCATTGACTTTGGGGACATATGGCGAGGTACACTCCAGCATTTTCAACTGGGGTGTATCAAAGGTGTCTCTCCGATCGAAGAGGTCTGACGCGCCAAACAATATTTCCCAACGTCCCATCTCAGCCATAAGGATCTCAAGGAGTCGAGAATTGGCACTCGAGGGATCAACGTAATAGTCAATATCACTTTGGGAGGAAGGGCCTTGCACGTGAATAGTGAGAGGATGGCTGGCAGACCGGTCAAGCCAAGATTGGAGGAGATTTGGAAGGAGTGGACTAGAGGGTTCAACGAGTAGCCTGGGAAGGATAACACTGATACGCGACCAGATCCCTGGCGTTAAATGTGCGACGTCTCGCCAACGACGGCACACGCAAGTGAAGAGTAGAGGCGGGCTGGAAAAATTTGCCCACGTGGAATTTCTTCCAGTTGAGAAAATATTAGGAGAATATGTGTGTCGTTGACGATAAGCAAGAATATGACCTGTAGAAGTTCCATCGGCAGCTGATGGATGGGGGGTAACGGTTCTGGGGGGATCGGGTTGACGGAAGATACATCACTGTGTGAAGGAATGGGAGACGACACTGACGATACGCGGTCGGCCTTAGACTTGTGCATAAGCACTTTCATGACAAGTTTCTTGAACTTCATCGCGTCGAAGGCTTTCAGTTGATCAGGGAAGTGCACAGAATCGTCATCGCTTGGTTTTCAATCTCAGCTATCTGTTTGGTTCGAAACGCGCCACACCTTCGCCACAACGTCAAACGCCATGGGCGATACGTCCCTCGCTAATAACAAGTGATATGAGAAGACCGGACGATGCAGCTGTATCAGCAATAAGAGGCAACGACATCTTCAGTTTTTTTCATCACCAACTCTCGCCTTGATACTTCAGAGCAACTGTAGTACTATGGGGCAATGGTGCCAGGACTAATTAACAACAGCCTTGGCCCGTACTAATTTGCTTGTCAAAGTTTTGGGTCCCCACTCGGGCTTGACATTTAGTTCCCAGAGCTGGATGCTTCTGAAGTACTGACGTATCAACATCAGGATGTGTGGTCACTGACCACAAACTGGCACTGGCCTCAGACAATGACATCAGCACTGTCATGTCGCAATTGCCTCCCGAGCAGAGCAGATCTACTTCTGCTGGAAAGGGGGAATAATTCAAGGTACCATTTTATCCCTCTGCGGCACTTCGCCCTCGTGTTCAGGTCATTGCTACCACCAGTCGAGTTGACATCGATGCTTCCTTCGATGGTCATTTCTTGACATGACGCACGCACCTCCTGAGCTTGTCACCCTCATTCGCCCCGAGGAGCTCGAAAGGGGGGCCAAGCTGCATTTCTTGGTCGACGGCTTAAACTTCGAGCCTTCGAAGAGCCTTGACGATCTCGTGGTGACACCTTTGATGGCATTGACAATTTTAACAACTAACGTTGACATTTTCGTTTACCCGCAACAATCATACAATGATCATTCTATCATTGGCCGTCTTTTTTGTGCAACTTCACCGAGAACCTCGCTTCTTGGTGGCTCTTTGCTGCGTATTATTGCCTTAGTAGCAAATACTGGACGGTTGGCCAAAGGCATTCCGGGTACGCGGTCATCTCGGATTCGGGCAATGGTAACACTAACGACTCGTGTAGGTATCCTATCATTCGTCCTCGCGGCCCAATTCGAAATTGTGCATCAAGGAAGCGTACCAGTGCCCTCCCTGTGCATAACGTTCATGGTCACCCCGGCCAGGCGGTCTGCGCTAATGCCTGCAATCGCGATCTGTATGGAACTAAACAAGCCCATTGTATTTGCCGCATATCAAATTTGACCACATTTCGGAGAACATGCGCAGGCGTGCTTGAGGTTAGGAGCATATACTTGATCGCTGGGACTATTGATGCACTAGCGAATTTAGAGGAATAATATTAATGCTTTGTTCGGGGGAGGGTGTTGACTACTATGATCAATAAACCTCCCTACAGACTCGATGCGTAACTTCAAGTAACAAAACACACGACGAACCTGTAGCTCCACCCTTTCCCCCGCGAGCTCCAATATGCGTAGTAACCAGTTCCCTGCGTCCTATCACTTTTCTAAAGATGGTAACCTCATTAATGGGGCGCTCTGAGACTCGCGTGACGGACTCGGTATCAGCAACCTGGCCCATCGTAGGCCACTTTTGCTGATGACTGATCACGATATTGCTCACTTGATTAGCGGAGCCTCTCGTAGATTTACGACCAGTGTTTATCATGCTGACCAGCCATAGAGACAGCATGGAAATACACGTGCAGTATGCCCTGAACCCCCACCCATTTCTCCTCTCCCTCTCACCTGAACTTTATCCACAGTCGCCATATGTATATCCACACCCCCCATAATTGTCCTACAACTCATTCCGCCCACCATTCCGCCCATCATATATCCTCGTTATTTGCGTAATTGCGCTTATCATGCCTGGTAGCTTGAAAGTGGGCTACACAATATGACCTTGAGATCTTTTACATGATCTTCACGCGCTATCCGCAGTGGAAAGACTCATAAATTCAAGCAAGTTGAGTCGTAGGAGACGGCAAGGAGGGAGACATCGATAAATGTTACGAGCGGCTGCAAGGATTGTAGCGATGGCAACTTGTTGACACCGGGTATCTCGGTGCTTGTGGATAGGAGCGATTCAAAATCTGCGCACTGCACGAGTCAAATTGTACCCCTTTCTTTTTGTTTAAGTCTGCTTATCCTCACTCATCATAACCATAGCACCAGTAGACTATGATATCGCGGGCAATGACCCCGGAGTTCTCTCTCGACAAGTTGTTCCCGTTACGTTGTCTTTGGCACGACCAAACTTGGCCCATCCTCTGACCATCATGCTTGCTCGCATCGCAATGGAGGTTACGGACATTGAAAAGGGGATTACCAGGATGAAATAGGGGTTTATCATTATAAACGAGGTGCTTACCAACATGAACAAGGGGGGAGCTTACTGGTATGAGCGCTCGAGGGATTTACCAGGATGGATGGGGACCGCAAATATTCCAACGAGAAACTTGAGAAACTCGAGAGACTTATATAAAAGTAAGTACCGAGGCACCCCTACTTACTAGTATTAATTCTACATAGCCGTGAAACATTACCTCTTCGCATGCTGACCTTGGGCGTCTCTGAATTCGGGGCACCCTTGGCGAAGCCAGCTGTCAACAATCTACCTGCTGATCATCATTTGGCAACGCCGAACGAGCTGCAAACTACGAATGGTAAGTAGGTATCACTCGATTTCAAACAAGCTAGTCTCAGGTGATCTGCCAGTTGGATCTGCCAGATGCACTCGGGAAACTAAGGATGCTTGCAGCTGGATCTCCAGGAATCAGGATATGTAGCCTAAGCCCGGGGTAGTATAATGTTGGGCCCCTAGAAAGTTGAACGAACTACATACGAGCATGTCTGCCTTATCATGTCGCGTACAGTCCCTCGACTACCTAACGGATGAGATTGCTGCGTTCACGCGTCTCTTTGGATAAATCGACGACGCTATGCAATTGGCATGATTCTCATAAAGAAGAAGGTAAAATCAGATCTCTCGAGCGGACGGCGGTGCTGTATTTCGGGAGGTCATTACTTGAGAGCGTGACCTGCGCCCAAAGATACACAGGCTAGGAAAGTTCACTACTCGCTTTTCAATCAGTCGTCGTACTTGAAAAATACGCATATGCAAGAAGCGGGTAGAGCGAGAGGAAGTGTACAAGGGTGTATACCACGGAAGGGCGACGTACGGTACTACGACTGGCTCTAGTAATCATTATACCTCATGGCGACAGAGGTCCTGCAGTTAAAGCATGTCAGCAACCTTGTGAAAAATCAAAAACTGGTACTCGCATATTTGGGCAACACATGCTGCAAAACCAGGTACCCACTGCCAGCAGGTCCCAAATAACTACGGGTAAGAACAAACTACACCTGTCTAGAATCTGGAATTTCGATGGAAGAAGGAAACATTGGCAGTGTCCACTTGGCGGGAGCTTGCATACCGTGACATGAACGGAGTACGCGTAGCATGGCGTGAAGGACCAGGGTAACTGCAAGTCATATTAGAGACTGGGGTAATGTAACATTACAGGTGCGGGCAAGCTACAAGCCAAGCACCCGGGTAGGCTATGCAATAAGCTGGTGAGTTTGTTGAAGAACATTAATATTGAAGCTTTGATTGTCAGGCTTAGCCTCGGCAAACACCGGAAAGTATCAACTAGATTGTCGGGCCGTCCTTCCCGCCCTCGAACAATTGAGCGAGCTCCAAAACCCTCCGAACAAGCCAACACTAGATGTTGCTCCATATGTTTCTTCGACATTCATTGTACTGTTGCGCTTCGTCAGCCTCCTGTCATACTCTAGCAACCTCTCCATGACATCCTCCCAGCTGCAGCTATTCGGACTTGGATTGCCTCTTCTGTGGATTTGATGTCGTTCTCAGTGGTTTGTGTTGTTATTAAATACACTGGGTTCTACATTTTGCCTTGAAGTTATAATGTGCTAAATGACTATGAGTGATAAAGCCAAGAACAATCTCGATGACAGTGGGGCGCTCTGAGAATCGCATGACCGCTCGAGCGGGCTCGGTACTAGCAGCCTGGCCCATCGTAGGCTACTTTTGCTGATGAGCGACTACTGCATTGCCCACTTGATTAGTGTTTGTGGGATAATTTGGTCTCAGCGCCGGTGGATTACGACCAGCGCCTATCGTGCTGACCAGCCTTGCAAGACCATCGACAACATGGAAATACACGTGCAGTATGCCCTGAACCCCCACACATTTCTCCTCTCTCTCACATCTGAATTTTATCTACAGTCTCCATATCCCTATCCCCCGTCTTATCCTACCACTCATTCCGCCCACCACTCAGCCCATCCTCAATTCTCCTTGTCATTTGCATAACCGCGCGCCACCATGCCTGGTAGTTTGGAAGGCCAATATATCAGACTTGAAGGTAGGCCACATCATACGATGTCGGGATTCGTTTTGATCTCCGCACGCTATCCACAGTCATTAGCGGAAATAATATTAAAGTTCCTTCCGGGCGTATACCCGCAGGCATTTACATATCCATCAATGTCGACTCGAGGAGACGCTGGACATCAGCTGTCCGAGTGTTATCATCCGACAGCTCTGTAGCTTGGGGCGATGTCATGACCTTGTAAAGCCTTCCGCAGTGACTCGATCCCAGTATTCATTACCAGCTTGCAGATCAATAGATGCGTCGCCTAGATTATCATTGGAGATTCGAGCATCTTTTGAACTTGGTCGAATGCTAGGCCTTGGAGAAGTCGTAGGGAAACTTGAAACCTCATGGAATGAACTACTTGATCATGGAGATCAACCTTTCGGTGAGTGATCTGCTTCCCAATCATGCACATCTACTAACCTGACGTAGATATCTCCTTCCCAACCGTTGATCATACTTGCCCTTCTCTTACGCTCAAGGTCGCTTTTGTGGGCCCTTGTGGACAAGACGACGGTGCACTCCTTGAGGTAAGTGACGCTAGCCTCGTGCTTTCGGGTTCTGCTGACAGAAGGCAAACTGTAGTCCATCATTGAATGCAACATCGCTCGGCACACAGATGCGGGCCACGCACGGTGTGCTGACTACGTGGCGAGCAAGAGTATCTCTCACCTGAACGATGCTTTGGGGCATTTTCAGCTAGTTCTAGACCAGTGTCCGGTCGGCCATCCTGACCGTGCTGCCGCTCTTGCCAACCTCGCATGCGCTCGCCTTGGAGGTTATAGTCTAAAGGACCTTCAAGACATTGATTTCACCACCTCTTTATTCCGCGACGCCCTTGCATTGCGTCCGCAGGGCCACCCCGATCATTCATTATCTCTTTGCAACCTCATTTCTGTAGTATTGATCTGGCACCGCCACAACAAGGAGTGTACTGCCGTCAACATCCAGGAATTTGCGCAACTGTGCTGCGAGCTACTAGCCCTCTGTCCAGAGGCTACCTACCTTCGCAGCATCAGCGTGGACACTGCTGTCAGTTATGTGATCCACGAATGCAACAACCTTCCAATAGATCCATCCGATGAAGGTATCCAACTTCGACGAATCGTGCTCGAGCTTTGTCCTGTGGGCCATCAACACCATCTTAAAGCCCTCGACGAACTTTCATGGGGTCTCAGAGAACGCTTTACACAGCTCGGCAGCATTGATGATTTAGATGAGAGCATACAACTTCTTCGTGATATTGCGTCTCTGTGCCCAGAAGGATGTCATGATCGTGATACCTACTTGCACAACTTGGCCTTTTCTATCGCACACCGCTTCAGTCACCAAGGCAATTCTCATGATCTCGACGAGGTGATCTCTTTATATGAAGAAGTACTGCGCTTGTGCCCTGTTGGACATGATTCTCGTGACACATCATTGGACAACCTAGGGGGTGCCTTCGTCGACCGTTTCAACCAATCTGGTGACGTTAATGACATCAACAGAGCTATCAGCCTCTATCGCGAGGCACTGACATTGCGCCCACCTGGGAATGCAAGTCGTGATATCACGCTTAACAACCTCGCCCGCGCGCTCAAAACCAGATACGACAAATTCAATGTCAGCGAGGATCTTAACGAGGCTGTTGATCTGTACCGGGAATCTCTTCGGTTAACCCAGCATGACCATCCAGATCGCCATGCATATCTTCGTAATTTGAGCTCGGCACTTTGCTCTTGGTTCACGCACACTCAGAAGGACGAAGATGTTGAAGAGGCCATTGGTCTTTGCAGAGAGTCATTGGCGGCTTTGCCTCCGTTGCACCCCGATAGATGCACCTGCTATGCCCGACTGCAGGAGGCTTATCTGTCTCGTTACGGAGTGCATCACGATCCTGGTGATTTGTCACTGGCAGTAGAACACTTTAGATTGGCATCACGACACCCCACTCAAGGTTTCCCGGGTCGTATCAAGACAGCCTTGCTCTGGGTTCATGAAGCTGAGAAGCATCAACACGAATCTGCCCTTGAAGCATATCACGAGTGCTTAGATCTTTTTGACAACCATGTGATGACGAGATCATCCGTCATTTCACGGCGCGAGGCTGCTACTGCTTTTCTTGAGGCTAGGACCCTGCCTGTAGATGCAACATCATGTGCCATACGGCGTGATAACCTACGGCAGGCGGTTGAACTCGAGGAGCGGGGTCGTGGCCAGCAGTGGTCGCTGACCGCTCGACTCAGGACGCCGCTTGAAGACCTTGAGTCGGTGAATCCCAAGCTAGCCCACAGATTCTCGGAGCTCAGCAAGCGCCTTTCTGACGCTCAGGGTTCTGCCGTGAGCACAGACAGAGCTGCTGCTGATCAAGCAGCAATACGGTATAGGAGATTTACGACGCAATGGGAAGCTGCGGTAGCCGAAATCCGTAATGTTCAAGGGTTCTCGCAATTCCTGCTCCCACCGTCGTACAAAGACTTGCAAGCGGCAGCGAGCTATGGCCCCGTCATCATCCTCATCGCCAGCAAATACTCGTGCGAGGCCCTCGTTGTCCCGACGTCAGGGCAGCCCCATCGTGTTCCTTTCCCGTCTGTCGCTCTCGAAGATCTGAAGATGCTCAAAAGCAACTTCGCAAAGGCAATACGGCACGCGTCTTGTATGGGCCCAAAGGAGCCGAGGACGGCGCTGATAGCTCTGTTACGGAAGATATGGGACGAAGTAATGCTACCCATTGTCAAAGTACTCCAGCGTGATCTGAAATTGCCGCGTCGCTCGCGAATCTGGCTATGTCCAACAGCAGCTTTCACATCCATTCCTCTCCATGCAGCTCACCCCTTTCGAACGAAGGCAGATGGGTGTGGGCGGGAACCATGCCTGGAGGACCTCTACATTTGCTCTTACACGCCGACACTTTCGGCTCTGATCAGATCTCGACAGATGATGAAGAACCACTGCGCGATGCCTTCCTTCGTGGCGATCGGTCAAAGTCAGCCGGGTGCCGGGCAAGGCGAGGCGCTCTTGGCTGTCGAAAGCGAGCTGGCGCTAGTCCGTAAGCTCGTCCCCATGACGGCCAATCCCACCACTCTTTCTGGCGATGCAGCCACGCGAGCAGGTGCACTCGAAGCCTTGCAATGCAACACATGGGTGCACCTTGCTTGTCATGGCAAGCAGGACCGTGAACAGCCTTACAACTCACATTTCGCCATGAGAGATCAACCCCTCACATTGCTTGATATCATGGAGAATGATGCTCCACAAGCTGAATTCGCGTTCTTATCAGCATGTCACACTGCCGTCGGCGATGAGGAGACGCCCGACGAGGTCATCCACCTCGCAGCTGGTCTGCAGTTTTCGGGGTTCAAGAGTGTCATTGGTACACTGTGGGTGGTTGACGATGCTGTCGCAAGACATGTTGTAGAAGCTTTCTATGAGGATATGTTCAAGGATCTGGAGGATGGCGTCATTGACTGCACGAAGGCGGCCTTGGCACTTAACCATGCTACTTGTGCAGTAAAGAAGGAGGTGCCGCTCGAGCAGAGAATCGTTTTCATTCATATTGGTGTGTAGTTCTTTGTCGTATTGTCTTCATCTAGTACTACAAATACTTCCAATCACGCTAGGAACTACTAGTTAAAAGATACCTCTTTACACAAACTCCAAGCGTAAATTCAACAAAATGCATGATCAACTTGAAGCCCCTATCTCCTTTCCCCCAGAAGTTTCAAATTACATAGCGGTCAGTTCTCCGCGGGCGTACTATCACTTCTCCACAGACGGAAACCTCCCACACCACCGAGAGCAACGGCTCAACGGCATGAACATCAACTTTGTTTAGCCACGGGAACATCTCAAAATCTACCACTCGTATATTGCAAGACGCAGCGACTGCAAGCGCCTCCAGAATACTCTCAACTTATGGTCTGTTTGGTGCCCCCACCAGAGTCAATTTCTGCAACATTGGAAGATGAAGTGTACAGAATAGGTCGATAAGCGGGCCCCGATGGTAGTAGGGAAGAAATATGGGGAGATTCCAGGCAAGAATACAGGGCCGAAGGACCGCTAGTCCCATTACTTGGAAGGCAATCCACGATGAGGGTCTCCAAACGAGGGAATATCGCCGAAAAGGAGTGTATGACATGGACGGAAGCGCTCTTGATGTATATGTTTGCAGGTAGCAGATGTGGGCCACTGAATGGGAGTCAACGGTTGATTTACGATACGTAGGCGGCAGAGATTTGGTGCATTGAAATGGGCGACATCTGAAGGCAGGCTACATTCCAGGGTTCTCAACTGAGGTGTGTTGAATATGTCGCTCAGTTCAAATACGCCATACACTTTATACACTAGTGCTGTTTCCCAACGCCTTGTTTCAGCAAGAAGGATCCTGAGCAGTCGACGATTTGCATTACTGTCAATTTGACCTGCCACCAGGGGGGGAAGAATTGTATGCGAATGGTGAGAGGCCGACTGCCAGACCGGGCGAACCAAAACTTGAGTAGAGATGGAAGGAATGGCTTGAGTGGTTTATGGAGTTGCCCGGGAAGCTTAACATTAATGCGTGACCAGATCCCTGTCGTCGAATGCGCAACGGCTCGCCAAAGGCGCACACCCGAGTGAAGAGGAGCGGGGGGCTGGCAGAATTTCCCGAGATGGCGGTGTCTTCAAATGAGAAAATACTAAGATGGTCTCGCAGGTCGTTTACGATGAGTAAGAATGTGTCCTGTAAAAGTTCTACTGGCAGCTGATGAATGGGGTATTCTGTGTGGTTCAGGTTGACGGGAGAGATGTGAACGAGTTAGCCCTAGAAAATGCATCAGTGCATTAACCCTGTGCATGCTCTTCATCGCCGAAGGCTTCATGCTGACCAGGTAAAAAGCAGAGGCACCACTGCAGAGATACAAATAGGAGGTTATGTGATGGGTGTAACTATACCTAATCGCGGACGTTTGAACTTTGCCCCCCTTATCCAGTACGTTGACCTCGTACTGTTTGCACGATTGTCTAATACTTACCCTTGTCCTAGTTATTGCTTTTTTAACGCAGTCAGTTCACGTCCTCAATTGCAAAGGTGTAGTTCCATCCGCTCAACACAGATTTGCACACTACCTCGGATCGTATTTCCAAGGATGAACACTAACTCGGGGTCTCATCTCGAACGACCGCCTGGCTAGGAACATCAGTTCTGATTTCTTCAGCAGAGGAACTCAAGCTCAGAGACAGCATCAAGATGCGCGAGAATTTTGATGGTTCGACATGGTACCATAGTGCTGGGTGTGATGATGCATGGCGGCATGAAATATATGAAAAAGACTACACAGGACCTTCCGAAGACACCCTTCGCAGGCCCTTACTCTGCGTCGACAACAGCGGTTTGGAGCCCCTGGGAGAAAAAAAGGTTTGGTTCAGACTGGCGGAATACCCAATGTCAAGTACACACCTTGAACGAGGTTACGGGCACATGGCTGGCATAAGTGTAAAGCTTCTCTTTTGCACCTTCCTCATCATTGCGCTTGCCTGTAGCGCATTGGTCAAAAAAATGAATCGTGAGTATTGCGATCACCGTAAGTAACTTGAGGATGCAGCACTTACGCTCAAGCTTTACTCTTATCCGGTGGGGAACGGTCTTGACACCCCGAGCCCACAAAGCCTGGTTGATGCTGGGGTCCAATCGAACATCAGTCGTTGCCCATCGACTTGCGGGCGAAATCGACGACGGATTTTACGGCCCAGGGGGCACGCTTTTTGAAGGAGCGGCCATGCACAAGCTTGTGCAGATGGATGGTTTATTCGCGAGTTACAACGTCTTTGAAGAGCGGAGCGCTTGCCGCCAGTCTGGGATAAGATAAAGATATGTCAATTGAAGAATGTCCGTGATGGGACGTACTTTGCCGGTTTGTGTCCTGGCCTAACAAAGAGTCCAAATCAGCCGGTCAGAGGATAGAGCAAGGATGTAACCTACCATTTCTTGAATTTGTAGAGTGACGAGCTCGTATAACTGGAACGGCAGGATGTCGCGCTGAGTTTGGTTGTATTTGGTTTATGGTGATGACATAAGGTTTAAGTGGCTTGAGGTACTTGATAGTTTTTCGGTGAACTCCGAATAACGTGAACAATTATCACGGAAGCATTAATACCACAAGCTAAGCGCTAAAATTAGAACAAGTGTTTGAGAATTTGTATGACATGGTGAATGTTCCCTTGTTCCCTTGTCCGCTTTGTTGCCATGTACATTATCTTGGTAAACTCTATAAAGTCTGTTCTTCCCGTTGTTGTCTTTCCCCACATTCTTTCGTTCATCCACAATGCGCTTCTCCTTCGTCGTCGTCGCTCTTTCAGCCGCTTTCTCTACCGCGTATGCGGCAATGATTGCTCGTCAAAACAGCCTTCCTAGTACGCGTTATGTTTCTTTGTTGTCTCACCATTGTATCTGAATGTCCTTCGTGATTAGACTGCGCTGTTCCGTGTCTGGCTAATGCTGACTACGGCAACTGTTCTTCCACCGACGACAGCTGTCTTTGCCATAGCACGGCTTTCATTAACAGCACCACGACCTGTATTCAGGCGTCGTGTACCGGCTCTGACCTCACAAATGCCGAAGCGTCTTCCCAAGAACTCTGTGCCGCAGTGGTATGTTGCAGATACCCTTGTTTCTTGAGCGTGTGTTGAAGTCGATAATGTAGGGTGTGACTTTGTCTACTTCCGCCACGGCTACCTCATCATCCAAAGCTACCACCACGGCCACCTCCACGCCCTCATCTTCGTCAGTCTTTGTTTTATTTATTTTTAAAAATACCAAACTCAACGAATATCAGGTCCAACGCTGCGTCATCGAATACCATTAATGTGCTCACTGGTGCAGCGGCCTTTGCCCTCCTGGCAGCATCACTATAAACGGTTGCAGGAATTACCAGTCCATCTTGTTATTTATTCTTTCGCATTCTTTGCGCACTGGACTTTAGAATCACTGTTGCGACGTTTCGAAGGTTAGCATTAACACACGCTTACCTGATTTATTTCATTCGTTATCTTGCATATGGTGTTCCCCGACTCGAAAGAGGAGGGACTTATGGGGTTATGTAGCAATCTATGTAGTTGAACTGCGTCTTCAATATACATGGACGGCACGTTAGGTGACTTATTTGAATTTGTGTGTACAAGCGCCCATCATCTTACTCGCCTCCGACGGGCCGACGCAATTTGAAGTTGAACTTGCGTACTTCAGACCGTCATCTCCACCAAAGTCCAAGGGTGGCCTTCTTCTTCAGATCACAAGAAATTACTGCCAAGCCTAAGTCCCCTTTCCATCCTGGAGTCGAGCGTATGAACCGTTGAGCCGCGCGTCTATTCCAAAGTCGCCTGTATTTTCTGCCAGCTCACTGTCTATCACCCCCCCC
>NW_024538144.1:0-12689 GCF_016628075.1 Suillus paluster
CTACATACCAACCCTGGACAATGACCACCGAATCACTCTCCCTCCCCCGCACGAACTTCACCGCAACATATCTTCACCTTCACCGTCGCAACCCATCGCTGGGCCGTCCTCAGATTCGGTCAGAACGTTCGACTACGCCCCTCGCCGTTCCTCTCCGGAGTCGCAAACGTCGACGAAGGTATCTATGTCTCAATCCTCAGCATATCAGCGCTCGATATTATCGGCCTACCCAACATGACGCAGCGCGACAAACGTCGGGAGCGCAACGGTCTGAGTGTCATCCACGAAGATGCAAGTGTTGCGGCCGACTATGAAACCGTGACTGGATCTGACGCAGGACACCATCACTATCGCAGCGAAAGACGCAGCGAAAGAGATAACGACAGCGAAGCTACCAGGCACTCGCGGAGAGACCCGTCAAAACAGAGGCTTGCTGACGAGCTGAGATGGTCTAACCCATCCGAGGCTGAGGAATGGCGTCGACATGGCGCAGACGAGGTTTGCTTTTGTTCTACGTGGAGCGCACTTTGAGTTGACCAAGTCCACAGACCCGCGCGCAAAGTTCTCATGGTCGCTCCCGTCCCCGCCCGGCGAATGTGACGACGCCCAACCCGCTGTCTCCCAATTGAATGACGATAATACACCACTGCCTAGGCATCACCGCCATTCACGGACAGTATCCACTCCAAGTGAAAGAGACTCGAGTATATATGAAACACAGAAGAGTTGTCTCATCGGACAGCTCTGTCCCTGAAATAACAATCCAACCCCCGGTAAGTATATTTCCCTCATACAAAAACTAGAGCTAAGTCTTGATAGTCCCGTCCCCCCTCTGACGCGCCGTCAAGACGCGCGTCCATATCTGGGCTCCTCAGTCCCGATCATGCCAATCACCCACTCCCTGTGCCTGTACCTAGTTCGCAACGCGCCCCACTTGTCCCTACCGTCCCTAACACTCCCGTTTCAGCGCCTCTCTCGTTGGTAGGGTCTATGTATGACGCACGACAGCTGCCAACCGGGTTTTCTGGGAACACCGGCGCACCGCCTCCAGGGGACCTGTCATTCCGAATATGGATGGGAGAGAAGCGCCCTCGCGACGGAATTCGCCTTACGCGCCTGCCCAGCCTGAAGGTAGGCGATCGAAGACCCCCCAGTCTTACGTTGCCTCCCCAGTCCCCTCTGGCATTTCCTACCCCGCACCGCCTATTTCCAGAGAACCGACGCCAAACGCCTCCGCAGAGCGTGAAGACCGTTCCTCTGCGCACGAACGCCGACCGAGTACAAGCCAGACGGCAGGAATGACGCCTGCTGCGCGTGCACGGTCGTTGCAATCAGGAGGAGGAGGTGGAGGGTCCTCGCGTTCGTCCAACAAACAACGATCGAATGCGTCGGTTAGCTCGCACCAGTCGTTTACACACTATGACCCAGGCGTGTACAATGACCCTGCGTATTTGTCGAGTAACGAGTCACTATTGGATCCTCGGACGGGCGCAAATACGACTGCGAACGCGGGTGGGTCGAGAAGGACCTCGTAGATGCCTCTCACGCCTCCTTCGCTTTCGTATAGGACTATGGGAACGACTGAATGATTTTATGTAGTATGTATGTTTTTCGTACTCTCGTCGAGCATGTTAATTATTATTGTATCACTCAATTACTGACATCGAGTAATTCATCGACCTGTAGGTCTATATATCTACTTACCAGTATGTTGTATTTGAATATGAACCAACCGGTCCCTAAACAAACCGCTTGCTACTCTACCATCATGCACTCTCTCCTTTGCCGTCTTCCTAAGAAACGTACCTGGCAAGTTTCTTTAAGCAAATTGAATCAACAAGTCACTGACTTTGCACGGACTGAGTTAGCCAAGACCTGGTGGCGCGTGGGCGGCCGTCGGCAAAAGCCCCTATAACTCACGCGTTCCATCGACTAACACAATGCCGAAGAGAGATCATTCATTTCATCAATCATCCCAAACCCAGAGCACGAGCTCTCCATATTCGAACGCACCTCGAACATTTTCCCGAGGACTCTACCGTTGGGTCTAAAGTGTAGGGAGAGACTAACCTCACACATGCACTCGACAACCTGGCTGACAGTCCCTTCGTGTCCTTCGTTCTGGACTTGCAGGTAGACTTGGCCGAATTGAAGCTACTCGCCAAAAAAGAGGATGCGGGGACATGGATGAGGCCTGACGTTGGAGTATTGCAAAAGCGTGCAACTCCTTTGCTATTCGGCAGGGGAGAGGAAACGGTCATGAGCCCTCTTACAGGCATGGAACCGAGCTCAAAGCGAATGAGCTTGTCATCGCTCTGCGATGGACGAAAGGATACAGGTCGCGATGTGATCATGAAGGTATCGTTAGTCGTGATGAACTCTCGACAGCGAATCGATGTTCGTAGGCAAGGAAGTTGCTCTCAAGTTTTACAAGCTCGCCATATACGGCGAAGGAGGCCACTTTGACTGGCATCGTGATTCGACGCACAGCGATGCTCACCATGCAATGAGCATGGTGAGCATCGCTGGGAGCAGAGCTTATGCTGAGGCATCAAGGTGCAAGTGTCGATATGCATCCAACCAGTCCGGCAAGCCAGCCGTGGTTGCATTCCATACGGACACAGAGCACAAAGTCATGCCCGTAACCAAAGGAATACGAGTATGATGTCGAAGTCGTCGGGGAGCTGCCTCCAGAACAGGGACGTAGTTACCAAGCCTTGCATGATTCTGACACCTTTTATTGGAAATTTGAATCCTACTTTAACACCTACCCGAATTTGGACCAGAAATTGATCCAGGCGGTCGTTGATGAAATCAGAGAGTCGCACAAGGAAGATACCACTGTCGTCGCTTTCTCGCTTACTCACCTCTACCGCAAGGCAAATGTCAAGAAGGAATACCTGAAGGGAAGTGACTCGGCACTTTTCGACGCCCTTGAGAGTCACTTCAATGTCGCCCTTCATTCCGTTCTTATCCGCGCTACTGATGAGGGCGATGAGTGGGACGGGAAGGAACGTTTCCTCGCATACAAGTATGAGTCGTTTAAAAGGAGGAAAGGGGAGTCCTATGCTGAAGGGCTTGATGTTGGCATGTTCGTGAAACATTTAAAGGGCGAATAGCGATGATGTCCAGGGGGCAAGCAAATGGAAGAGTAGGAACAATGTCAAAGGTGCACCGAACACAGGAGAAGCGATATGACCAGATCGAGCCATAATCTACGTAAAAATCTGAAAAACATACCTTGACGTCAAGTACTTCGTGAGGCTATTTGAGTTATGACGGTGTCCAGGATCGGCAGATTGTCAACCTGCTTGGATGAGTCTTTCTATTTCACTGGCTAGTGATAAAACACACCTCCAACGAAGAGCGCGAAAAAGATGAGTCGCCAATGCAACATTTCAAGACAAAAGGATCGGCTGGTTTCTGGGACGAAGAACGAGCAATCGGTTGATCTGTACTAAGCTTCGTAAGCCTGTGAGCGGCTGCGATGAAAGATAGTGTTTGGATGATCGATATCAAACCGTGACCAAGATTTACAATTGGAAATTCCTCGGTAGCGTGCAGGATCAGATACGGTAGAAGTTGGGTAGAAGCCCCTTTAACTCATCTTCCACTACCATCACGATGTCTAAAAGAGACAGATAAATCACTCCAGAGCACGAACTCTCCATCTTCAGGAGTGTCCACAAGCGTCTTGAAACCCTGCCCCGCACGATGGGGTACAGTGTGGAAATCGAGAGTGACCTCACCTATGCACTTGATCACTTGGCCGGCAGTCCCTTCGTGTCTTTCATCATGGACTTAGGCGTAGGCCCAGCGGACTTGCACCTATTAATAAAAGGAGAGGATGCAGGTACAGCATGCAACCCCTTCGCCCTTTGGTAGGGGAGAGGAGACAGTCATGGACCCCTCCTACAGGAAAGGAACAGAGCTCAAAGCGGATGAGCTCGCCTTCACCCCGCAGGGATACCATGGAATAATCATGAACTCTCGAAGACCATGTTCGCAAGCAAGCAAGTCGTTTTCAAATTTTACAAGCTCGCCGTGTATGGCGAAGGAGGTCACTTTGACTGGCATCGCGACTTAACGCACGATGACGCCCACCATGGAACAGTCCTCATTGCACTCAACACCAAGTGGGAGGGAGGAGAGCTTATGCTGAAGCATAGAGGTGTTGAGGCAAGTGTTGATATGCACCCAACCGCGACCATCAACGAGTTCCGGCCAATCGTAGTTGCATTCTACACGGACACGGAACATAAAATCATGTCCGTGACGAACGGGTTCGCGCCTCGTACTCCAATATGATGTCGAAGTTATCAGGGACCCCCGTCCATCAGATGACTCGGAATATCCCACACAGCACAGTCCCTTGATAGAGACTGAGGACCGTTGGGAACGCATTGCATCCCATATCAGCACTTATCCGAATTTTGATCCAAAGTTGATCCGGGCGGTCGTTGACGAAATCAAAAAGTTGCACAAAGAAGACATTGTCGTCGCCTTCCCGCTTGCCCGTCTCTCCTGCAAGGCGAGCGTCAAGAAGGAATACCTCGAGGGAAGTGACTCGGCGCTTTTAGATGCTCTTGAGAGTCACTTCCACATCGAGCTTCATCCCGTTATTATCCACTCTATTGGTAAGGGCGTTGATGATGGTGGGGAGGGCAGCTACCTCGCATACAAGTATACATCGTCTGAGGGTATGGAAGGTGCTGAAGAGGGGTACCGGAAGAAAAACCGTGAGAGTCGACACGACTTCGTTTCATCTTCCACGTGCCTCTGCGATTGAGCAAATTTCCTTGCAAGAGTGGGTGGAGCATGTTAGCAACCAGTCACAGGAAGGCGAGGCGAGGTATTTTGGCGCTGGCATGTTCGTGGAACTAACGAGCAATGAGTAATGGTATACAGGGATAATTTCCGTAGCATTGACCGTGGCGTGTAGCTTGTGCCGATTGGCCTTCCAGCTGCTTTCAAAAGAATAGGCAAAGATTAGGGACAGTGCCCTATGGCGAGACAGAGGAATCGATAGGGTCACATGCTGCCCTCCGAGTCAGTCTATCCATATAGCCTTCCTTTGAATCTTTATTGGCGAGAGGGAGACGATGAGTGCCTTGACAATCGCATTGAATTCACAGAAAACCATATTCCGAATGGTCCACAGCGCTAGGCTAGTGCTGGGTCATTGCATTGATTGTGGGGCGTTCAACGCGACTCAGATTCAAATGAATTAGAAATTTAGGACTTACATACAGTGACTGCGTGCAGGTGAGCCTCCGGTCTGGTCCTTCGAAGGTCCACTGGCCTGCCCGGACACCTAACTGGTGAGCTGCTACGCTACCAGAGGAAATGGCGACTTGAAGCGAACGAACGCGGTACAAAATCGAGATCCTGATGACGGTCAGCACAAAATCTGAACACACGCGCTAATTGAATTCGCAGTCCTCACATCATTTTGCAGAGCCCACCAGATTAAATTCCCAAGGCAAGATGTGCGAACCTGTTGTAGGGAGTGCTTTTGAAAAGGATACTACAAGTGATGACGTACTTATAGCACGACGGACAACGCATTCGACATCAAGCTAACCTACCTGCCTTGACGTGGAAACCTGTTTTCATATTCAAGAATTTATCAGGAAGCATGGACAAGAAAATGAGCGATGGGTAGTGTGAACAGGTAAAAACTACATTGCGGATGAAGCTGAGAGATATTCATGGAGTCACTGATCGGGACCTCGGTTGAGAAGCTCGAAGAAGTCTGCCAAGACTTGGCAAGAGCGTCAATTTGCAGACACGATGTCGGTACATTGTTGGCAGGCACACTGTGCTGCTGCG
Organism: Suillus paluster; assembly: GCF_016628075.1. NCBI lineage: Eukaryota > Fungi > Basidiomycota > Agaricomycetes > Boletales > Suillaceae > Suillus > Suillus paluster. The sequence goes on from NW_024538144.1 coordinate 5,833, forward strand.
GTCCAGGTCAGGAATTGACTAGTTGACTAGCTGACTGCGAACTAGACGTCATAGTAAGTATGCTCACTTATGTCGAGAATGAATGGTGGCGCACAGGGGCAATGTTTTTCCCATACTTCTGACCGATCTACGAGCGCCTCGAGCTAGGTGGATTCACAGCACTTCGCGTTGAAATGAGCATCTTCAAAACTGAGATATTCACAATAAGTACAAGCTTGTCTCAGTGGACTATATAGTAATTAACAAGCCGTTAAACTCAGCGAGTGAGTCGAAGTTTACCAGTACAATCACCAGTGTGAACATTGTCCATAATAAATCAATGATTGACGGCTTGCCTTTATGATTATCAGGCGGATTCATTGGTCAAGGTGCTAGGTTGACTTGCTGTGGCAGGCGTATCGCCTATCCTAAGTCATGGCTCCTGTTAACTAATGGTGTGTTGCTGTAATAATTCGCAGCATACCAGGAGCCAGATTGAATGTATTATCTCCCTTGGCGGAGAATTCTTTCTCAACAACCGGGTAGCTGGTAACGAGACTGCATCAAAGCTACACTACGCCATGAAAAGTACTACCAAAGACCACGTTCAATACCGCAAGCCTGGCACAATGATTACCCAGGACGACACTTGACAGACGACTCTTTTGACCTTAACTGAATTGTAGGACCGGGTACTTCCATTCTGCGTGCCTTGCACAGAGCCTTCCACTTCTCGACATTCTTAACCGACCCGCTTTCTTGAGCTTTCTCGACTCTCTTCTGCCATACGCATATGATTTCGACGTCCTTATCCCTTGAGAGTGTGGACTCGCAGTTGCAACACAAGGTGACAGAAAATGAGCTTTTGCACATTTGACTTGTAAAGATGGAGTGGAACGATGGTATAAGGTGGAGGTGTGATGAAGATTTCTGCTGGGAGTGTTCATGCTCATCAAATTTATATCTCCACTGTCTGTGGAAGCATGGTGGATGATTGGATCTATGCCAATCATGGTCGACGCTGGTGCGTTCAGACCACACCGCGGCACACGGTACGGCCATGTTGTCCACACTCCAAGCCCATGGCATTTGGATTAAACGTGCGAACCCCCCTGTTGCCTGACCAATGTGAGAACACCTATGTACCCTGATACCTCTTTCCACTTGGTCTTTCGCGCTTTCCGGTCTGAAACCCCTTCCTCGAGCTCGCCGTCGGACCCATCCTCAGAGCTGAGCTCATCATCGAAGTCCAACTCAACATCAATGTTTCTCAAGCCCGGCAAGATCGCCGAAAGCGCGACCGCGACTTGCAGTGGTTGCTCGATTGGGGACCACCCGGCGTCAAATGTGGTGATATATGTGTTGCAAACCCCACCCCCTGGATTCTCAGCCGTAGGCGGATCTACCTTCGTAGCATCAAATACCAAAGCGAGGTTCCTGAGATGTGGGCAAGATGACACTACGGTCACAATGCCCTGAAAAGTGATTTTGGGTGGTATCTGCGAGACATAAGTGGTTCCGAGATCAAGGTACTCGAGGTGTGGCCAGGACTTGACGATGGAGCCGAGCGCATCATCATCGAGCAATGACATACAAAAAGATGGAAGATCAACCGTTTTCAGGCAGGAGAAGTGCATGAGAGGAGTAAACGTGCGAAGGTTAAATGCATAATCGACATCGTTGACATGGTTATCCGTGTGGCCATATACTAGGATACGCTCCAGAGTATCACAAAACAGACGATTGTGCAGCGTGTGTAGGGCGCGTTCAACAGCAAGCGCGGTTTCAGCAATGCTGAATTCCAGTGTCAGGTCCCTGCATGGAACAACCCATCCTTTTACCATATGTCCGCTGAAGGTCAAAGTCGATGAGTTGATGGCTAGTATGTCCAGGCTGGAGGTACAAAATTGAGACTGGACGCCTCTGGAACGTCCCGTTACACAGATATCCAATTTTTGAAGGCCAGTGAGACGAGATAGGTGGGACAAGGTTTCGCTACTGAGCATTGTAGTAGTAAGTGATACCTCCCGCAGGTGCGGGAGCCCACATAGAGCTAGCTCCATGACCTGAGGAGATGTGACATGTAGCCCGATGACTTGCAGTTGTGCTGAATACATGCTGAGACTTGATAACAGTGAAGACATGATATTGGTCTTGGTCCAAAAATCTTTTTCCATGAATATCAGCTGGAGACAGACGAGGTTGGGGCTCAGGAGGTAACGCATGCATGGATGAAGATCACGTGGGCATATTCTGCAGTCGAGTATTCGAAGGTTGGGCACCAACAACGACTGTGAAGAAAAACTCGTCACAGCATAGATGAATTCTGCATCTACACCTCCGAAGGGGTTTAAATGTGTCCTTCCCAGAACCCGTACCCGAGATGCGTATCGCTTGAATACAGACCAATCTGTAGTGGTCACAGGTCTCCGTATGAGCTAAAAGTTGCCAAAATGAAACAGTTAGCACGATAGGTTATAAGCGCACCTCAGACAGCGGGTAGTACGTACAAGCTTCCTATCACTAGTCATGGTCCATAAATCTCGTGGAAGACAAGCGAAAAGTGGTTCCAAATCCTCCAGCTCAGCCCATAGCACATCTAAAGCCACATCTGTAAAGGAACGGCAGACACAAGAGAGAGCGACTAGAGTCTGAGAAGGTCGGACTCGCAAGAGGCTTCGAAAATGGTGATAGTTACTATCCCCACGTTCCGGATCTGTACGGGAGAAATGGATGTCAGAGAAAATGTGTTTTAGAATCTCTGGAATAAGCAGGCAGGCATGCATGTAGTAGAGTCTTCCGTGCGGTGGTGTGAGTAGCTAACTAATGAGTGTCCAGGACGTGTTGTTGTATCGATTTCCTTTTTGGTCAAGGAGACGAAATTTTTGCGATTGATATTAGTTTTACAAACAGCTGTAACTAGATTATCTTCCCGGAAGTTCCACCAATCATCACAATGCCGAAAAGAGACAGATCACCAGCCACACCAGAACTCTCCATCTTCAAGCGCGTCCTCGAGCATCTTGAAACCCTGCCCGGCACAATAGGGTACCGTGTGCACATCGAGAGTGACCTCACCTATGCACTCAACAATCTTGCCGGCAGTCCTTTTATATCTTTCATGTTAGACGCAACTGACTTACGGATACTCGTCAAAGGAGTGCATGCCGCAGGCATACGGATGAAACCTGACATTGGGCTATTGCAAAAGCATGCAACCCCATCGTGCTCCAGTATGATGTTGAAGTTGTCGGGCAACTCCCTCCATCTGACGAAAGTCTCTCACCGCACACTCCCTTGATAAAGGCTCAAGAACGTTGGGAACGCATTACATTCTACGTCAATACCTGTCCGAATTTGGATCCCAAGTTTATCTAGGCGGTCGTTGACAAAATCAGAGAGTTGCACGATAAAGGTACCGCTACCGTCGCTTTTCCGCTTGTCCACCTCTATCGTAAGGCGAGCGTCAAGAAGGAATACCTCAAGGGAACTGACTCGGCACTTTTCGACGCTCTTGGGAGTCACTTCAACGTTGAGCTCCACCCTGTTCTTATCCGCTCTATTGATAAGGGCGACTACGATGACGTGGAGGACAGGGAGGACACTTACCTCGTATACAAGTATACATCGTGTGAGGGTATGGAAGGTGCTAAATAGGGGTACCGAAAGAGTTAACGACTTCATCTTCCACGTGCCTCTGCGATTGAGCAAATTTCCTTGCAAGAGTGGATGGCACATACGGGGAACGACTTGCAGGACGGCGAGGCGAGGTATCTTGGCGCTGGCATGTTCGTAGAGCCAAAGAGCAATAAGTAGTGTGATCACGATATACAGGGATACTGACTGTAGCAGAAATCTGTATGAATCTGTATGAATGGAGTACTGACTCAGACCTGAGCAGCTGAACTTGAGGTCAATCCTCAAAATCAGAAATTTAGTAGAACTTACATACATGTTGTGTCATTCAACCACCACAACAGTGACTGCCCTGTGAGCCTTCGACCAGCTCTATTCCATTGGCCTCCGAGGACGTATAATTGTAGTGGGCTTCTACCAGAGGAAGCATTGATGGTGAATAACAACTTGAAGCGAACGAGGGAGGTCCAAGATCCTGACGACGGTCAGCACGAAATTTGTTTCTGAATTGTATTCTCAGTCCTCACGTCATAATTTCGCAGAGCATATACCAGCCCACCGGACTAAATTCCCAAGGCAAAATGATGAATCTGTTGTTGGGAGCGCTTTTGACAAAGATACCAAGAGCCATGATGGACTTGTACACTCAGACACTTTGCGTTCAGCTCCACCGAACGAGGACCGCACTCACGACGATATCAGCTCTTTGCTTGACCTTACTTCTTCATGCTCTCAGGATGATATATCCGCTCGTTTTGACTCGATAGCAAGCGCCTTATTATCCGAGTATTATCTCTCAATCGTTCATGGCAGCTCTCAGACGAATTATGAGATCCTCGAGTTAGAATTCTACCTCCAGAAGTCAGGCTGTCACGAGGACCCATTTACTCATGGAAGTGCAGAGCAGGAGCGCAGCGGGCAGTGGTGAGAAATCAACGAATGGTCATCAGACTTAGTTCAAGTTGTTTCTCACAGGTATTTTCACCGTGCACCAAAACGTTCCAATGGATTGCAAGGCAACCTTTCTACTACCGTGACTGCAGCAGGAGGTTATCGAGGCGGTACACGGAAAGGCCTTGATTTGACACTTGGTGGGCCCGTATGCACCAAAGCGTCTTCTAGCCCAGAGCCTTGCGTCACATCAACAATATTGCGGGGCGGTGCTCTTCTGCGTACCATACGTCGCTGTCACGACCAAAAGGTCATCTCGGGGCCCTCACTCCTTGTCGATGAGGTTTTGCGTGTATGCAGCGCTTCGAACCTCAATGACCTTGTGTCTGTTAAATGGCAAGGGGACATCTCTGCCCTCTCAACCCCAACCCAGCTGAGAAGCACTTGTATGTACTTGCGCAAGCGACCTGCATCGAGCCTTGCGACCTCGCCCGTGCTCCGTTCTCCACGCATTGGACTTGATCTTTCCAACCCGGAAACCAAAGCCAGCCCGACACATCCACGAGTTGTCTTCGTCGGGAAACTGTATCGGTACTTTACTCATCCAGAGCTCCTCGTTGCCAACGGACGTACCCAAACATTCGTGGGAATATACTTGACCCTTGTCGAAGGAAAGAAGTACGCGCTTGGCTCGCTCAAGTTTCGCAACGAACTGAGCAAGCTGACGGGGATGAAAGATACGACTCTCGCAAAATATTTGTCGGACTACCAGCTCGGGTTCGAGAAGGGAAAGCTGGTGAGCTTTGTCGGGGCTTGTGGAAAAGGTGTCTCAGCGTCGGCGTCTGCATATCTTAGAATGATGGGCACGCTGGCAAGGGTGCTACATGAGGCTCCATGAACGACTGTATATAATCAAGTATCTGTAAGTACTACTTCGAGTCCTGCTCTGGCACCACAGCTGACAAAATAGTAATGTAGGAGAAATGATAAATACTTTAACAGATAACAACAACCTGGATTTCATGTGCTTAACAACATGCTCATCTGGCAACAAAAATTAGCATCGACGGAAAGAGGCAACAGAGGAACATCTACCTCCGGTAAAAGCGAACAGCACAATCATGACAAGGTTTATCATACGGCACCATTATTTGCGAAGACATGCTCGCGCACGCTATTTCCGGTTCCTTGCCACGGCCCGCCCAGCAGCGTCCCAGTGCCTCCAAGTTCGCTCTTTTTGTATCCTCGCCTCGCACTTGTAGATTTGAGACCTAACAGGCCCGGCCTTACGTCTGCATGGACAGACGTAGACGTATTGGGTCTCCGTGATATCGCACATCGCAAGGATGATTTTCAGGTGTTAGGGTGAGCACTGAGAGACGAGTGCGTTTTTAGGTTTTGTGTTTTGTGTGCTGGTGGTCGTATTGTACTTATACCAGATCAGTAGTGCATGCCATAAGGTCCATTGGCCTCCACTGGAGGTACGCGGAGTCACTGGACAAAGGATGCGCATTGACCAATGCACTGTCCACAGGCGGGGCGCATTGTGCCGTATCCATCGGTGGCTCGCCGCCGCCATCACACTTCAATGGGGGTGTCGTATCGATGGGGCGAAGCACAATGGCCAAGGCCCACTGGCAAGCCCGATGATTTGGCAAAAGGTTCGGCAAACTACCTGTGATTTATGTGTAATTGAATTTGCAACATGTGAATATTCAAGTTTGCAGAGTGAATCGAACATTAGTTCCGCCACTGACCCCACATACACCTCGCCTTCCTCACCAACGTCGCTGCCATGCAGTATCTGCTGTGAAGTAGTTTGAAGCCCGATAATTTGGCAAAGGCTCGGCGATGAGCTCAGCTCATCATTCGAATCGAGTTTACAACATATGAATATTCGTATGAATGCTTCAAGCATTAATTCCACCGCCACCCGCATACGTCTATCACCTTCCTCATAAACCTCGTGCTATGCAGTATCTGCTGTGAAGCATTTTGAGTACGAGGTCTGAAAATACTAAAATCTCCTTACGCTAAATCCGACAGTATGCACAGCCATCCAAATGGATCGTAGGACCGGGTACTTCCATTCTGTGTGCCTTGCACAGAGCCTTCCACTTCTCGACATTCTTAACCGACCCGCTTTCTTGAGCTTTCTCGACTCTCTTCTGCCATACGCATATGATTTCGACGTCCTTATCCCTTGAGAGTGTGGACTCGCAGTTGCAACACAAGGTGACGGAAAATGAGCTTTTGCACATTTGACTTGTAAAGATGGAGTGGAACGATGGTATAAGGTGGAGGTTCGATGAAGATTTCTGTTGGGAGTGTTCATGCTCATCAAATTAATT